>NC_060158.1:23308861-23377535 GCF_021292245.1 Micropterus dolomieu | reverse complement strand
CGAGATTTTGGGGAACAACCTCCTTCCCTCAGTTAGAGCATTGAAGATGGGTCGAGGCCGGGTCTTCCAACATGACAATGACCCGAAGCACACAGCCAGGATAACCAAGGAGTGGCTCTGTAAGAAGCATGTCAAGGTTCTGGTGTGGCCTAGCCAGTCTCCAGACCTAAACCCAATAGAGAATCTTTGGAGGGAGCTCAAACTCCGTGTTTCTCAGCGACAGCCCAGAAACCTGACTGATCTAGAGAAGATCTGTGTGGAGGAGTGGGCCAAAATCCCTCCTGCAGTGTGTGCAAACCTGGTGAAAAACTACAGGAAACGTTTGACCTAACATTGATTTTCTCAGGTGTTCAAATACTTATTTGCAGCTGTATCATACAAATAAATAGTTACAAAATCATACATTGTGATTTCTGGATATTTTTTTTTTTTAGATTATGTCTCTCACAGTGGACATGCACCCACGATGACAATTTCAGACCCCTCCATGATTTCTAAGTGGGAGAACTTGCAAAATAGCAGGGTGTTCAAATACTTATTTTCCTCACTGTATAAACAGGCATGTGCCAAAAGGCAAACTTGCTCAGACGGTCTTTCTGTCTCACTGTCTCTCACACACACACACACACACACACACACACACACACACACACACACACACACACACACACACAGTGTACATAAACACCCTCCAGCCTTGCTAAAAGCTTTACGTCTGTAGTTTCCCCCGATGCCGGTGTCATCTTGATCTCCATCCACAGAATGAAGGAGACAATGAGACAGTGAATGCATCATCTGTATTAATTTCTGCTTGATTCAAAGTGTCGTGGCTAAAGAGGGCAAAAGGAGGGGCAATGGGGGGTGGGGTTGAGTTGGAGAAGCGGGGGAAAGAGAGGAGGAGAGGTTAGACAGGGGAAATTGCGTGGGGGGGATGTGGAAGACGCCTTGGGGGACACCTAGCTGCGGCTAGCCCAAGGGCGTAGGGTTAATTTTAACATTGGAGGAGACATATATTAAACAGCGTTAAACACTTCATTTCCTGCATTCTGGTGAATTTTTCTGCACCAATTTCTGCCTTTACTTTCTGCCTTAGAATGTTTTTATGTAAAGCGAAACACACAATTGAGGCGGTAAGTGACAATTCAAGATATAAAAAATATAATGCAATATAATGCAGTAAGCTTTCAGGAAATTTGTATTGCTTTCAGGTATGTTTTCTCCTGTAGATAAACTTTTCTCATTTACAGTTTTTCTCCATTGCTTAAACATTATAAGCAGGCTTTTGAATTAAAATTCAAAACCATAACACCATTTTTCAAAAAGCACACCCATTTCTCTAAACTCTACAAATAAATTCCTTAATTTCTCATTCCCTTCACCATGTGGTCATTGAGAAATCACTAACATTCAATTTTGTTCACTCAATCAGCACAGGTTGAGCTCAATTAGCACGCAGCCACCCAGGTGGAAACACAAACAGTCAAAATTGATAACACACCAATCAGAAGCTTCAATAGATAGATAAAAGGGCCAGAGTTAGTTCATTCAGTTTTGGAAGAATGGATTCAGAGAAATCTGACGGAGGAGGTGAAGACACCTGAGAGGAGGAGGAGGAAGAAGAAGAGGAGGAGGAGGAGGAGGAAGAGCAGTATGGAGAGGAGGAAGAGGCGAAGGAAGAGGAACAGTCAGAGTTGGAGGAGAAGATGGGATAGGAGTAAGATGAGGAGAAGAGGGAGGCGGAGCAGGAGGAGGGCTGAGGAGGAGGGGGTGAAGAAGGAGGTGGAGCAGGAGTAGGGAGGAAGAGGAGGAAGTGGAGAATGAGAATCTCTGGCCTCTCCCAGACCAAAGACAAGGCTGGGGCAGAATAATTTGTTGTTTGGTGTGTTGTACTGTACAGTACACTAAGGAATAAAAAATGTGTGCAAATGTGCATATACATACATTTGTTAATCCTTTTCTTGTTCATCATGTAAAAAGTTTTTGAGCAGTGTTTCAGCAGGTATTCTTCTCATGTTCAAAACTTACAGAATCTCTACCACGTATCTGTATTCTCTGACAAGTTGAGAAAAGTCATATATAATATATGAAGAAAAAAAGTCAGAATATTATAAGAAAAAAGTCCTAATTTAAAGACAATAAAGTCATAATATTTTGAAAATTTCTACCTGCCCAATACGCTGCTCTGCATTAGCCTACATTATTGCGCTGCTGATGTGGTAGTATCCCCTTCATATGACTTACAGAACCCCATTTGGGACCATACTGAATGAGACAATTCTTCATCATGCGTGGAAAACACTTCTGATCAGGCATAAATCTCAACACAAATCCACACAAATGTTAACTTCACTACGACTGATAAAGTACAGCTCACAGCTGCTTCAGTAGGAAGCATCCTGGAGCAGTGAGACAGTCCCAAACAGAGCTGGAGGTGTCTCTAAGCAAGGGGGACACAGGAGACAGCAGCGACACCGAGCTACTGGTCAGAGGAAAGACGCCACAGGAAATACTCAAATATGCACATGACTCAAAGCAACCTATTCTATTTTTATTTATATTTGTCTATTACAACTTTCTCATAATTTTATGACATAATTCTACAAATCTCTATTCTCTTATCTACTACAAATCCTGATTTAGGTTATTCTCTCGATTATTTGCGGCCGACTGTTAAGTTAAAGGGGCCATATGTGGTTCACGGCATCACACAAAGTGCTGGAAACTCAGATGAAGTCCCACTGCGACATTACTGTAATATTTTTATCAGCTTGATTTGCACTAATCCATGCTCGTTACATGATAACTTTACACTGACTGCATTTAGCTGACATAATATGTCTGCATTGTTTATCTTTCACCAGAGAGGCTTAGCAATGTCAACATAGCAACATTTATTGGATGATAACAAAAAAAGTTATTGAGTTAGACTGAATATTATAAATGAGATTGTTTTCACCGTTTAGTTTAACAGTTAGACCGTAGTAAGTAACGTTACTGTAACATACTGGATGGTCCACTGTGGTGTTGTCCTGCACTGTTATATTGCATTATGTGGATTACACAAGTACGAAGCCCTAAGCGGCCATTGATTCATATCTTTATTCAACTCCGTTTTCCCGTGATAATGGGATAATTATCTCATGATCTCAAGATAACGACTGTTGTTTTGTCATGATAACGGGATAATTTTCTTGTGATCTCGAGATAACGAACCACAGCTGAATACAGGGGTTGGCAGGTGCATTTCTTTACGATAAATTTCGAACGTAAATTATGGTGACTGAGACCTGCAAAGAAGCTGTGTACTTGAGTATTGGTAAAAGGCCCATAAATCTAAACTGGACGTTATGAAGCAAACAACACCAGATCCATGCTAATCTTGGTGGCTGCCCCTGCCTTGCATCACTACAGGATAGTGTAAACAAATCATTCCACGTTTTTTTACCATTACATTATTTCTTCTAGGCATCAACACTTTGTCATAATAATGGTACATAGTATAGTAATATGGATCATGTTAGCTGGTGAAGTAACATGGCATGCCATAAAATTACAACTGTAGTTTTTTGCAACAGATAATGTTAGCAACTGGTCGGCGTTAGATAGCAAGCTAATGTTATCTAACTTGAGCCAACTAAAACATAAAGGAGGCTCAGGAGCACGCGTGCAGAAAATCCGACCCGATTTCTTCATGTAGGATGCACATAGTGGGTATTCGAAGGGACAGAGAAAGAAGTTCATTTTTATGTGAGGTTACAACCCGCTCAAAAATAAATTAAAAAGTGACTCATTGATAAATGATTTCATCCACTGAGATTAGTATCTATAGACACAAGAGTGTACGTAATCACATTCACACATATGCACGCTCATACAGAAAAGCCATAGGCATAACAAGGTAAAATCCCAAACAATAGTTTGTAACAACAGAGACAACAGAAATGCAGTTGTAGTATAGTACACACGTAGTCATGTGCAGATTGGACTGTATATAATATTACAGGCCTGGAGGTAGAAAAAAGCCAGCTTGTTTGTAGTCCAGCATTTTCCCTTTGATCCCTGTGACGACACAGCAAAATGCAAGTCATAATGCTCGCCAAGCAGCTAATCCGACATGCCCTCAAAAACTCCGGTGGAAAAACACACTGAGTTGCAGCAGACAGTGACAAGATGCCCACCTGCTGCCTCTCTACCCTCCAGGCAGTCAGTGGACATAAAGTTGTTACTGTGATGTAGAGACAGTGCACATTTAAAACTTTATGGATGAAAGAAACATTTGTTACGAATTAATAACTCACCACTCTAAAACTTTTGCTCCAGTGCTGCTAAGCTGGAAAGGAGATATACAGCTGAACCGAAGCCTTTTTTACCGGCTTCTCATGACTCGCCCTACTCCGCTTGTGATTGGTTAGTAGTCCTTAACTAGGAATTAAATATGGTGTATTTTGAAATTGAAAGCATGTAAACCTGTTCTAGTACAAGCCCTAAATACGATTTTGAACCTGAAAATGAGCATAATATGACCTCTTTAAGTAAAATTTGGAGGTACTTACTTTCTTCTTCTACTCTACTACACTTCAGAAAGAAATATTGTACTTTTTACCCCACTACATTTATCTGACAGCATGTGTTACTGTTTTTTTTTGTTTTTGCAGATTACAATTTTACATGCAAAACAAACAACCAAACAAAAAATACACAAGAAGTTGCAGTCATTATGTTATTCACTTTTTTTCATCTTTTAATAAATAAATAAACCAGGTATATATAGTGCTGAACAGTTATTACAAAATTAACAAACATACAATCAAAATAAAAAATATCTAGAATAAATTAAATAAATTATAAATGGCTCCTACACTATCTAACAGTATATAAAGTAGTTAAAATCAGCTCCACTACAATATTAAAATCCTGCATACTACAAATAATACTAATAATTCAATTATCTAATATATAATAATAAATAATATTAGATATTAATATATTAGAAATAATTCTAATAAGTTACTTTTGATGTATTAGGTACATATTACTGATAATACTTGTAAACCATTTACCTTTTGAATTTTGAATGCAGGACTTTTACTTGTAATGTAGTGTTTTTACATTGCGTTATTGCTATATTTACTTAAATAAATGACCTGAGTTCAAAATACCCACAGCATATATACAAGGTAATATATGGTATGTTCATACTGTAAAACTATGTGTCTGTTCAGTATTTGTGGATAAAAGAAGGAACAAGAGGAACAGGTGGAATATTTTGTTCCTAATGTTGCATTTGATGTCACACTGAAGTGAAATTTAAAGTTTTATAGGACTGAAGGGGTTTGAATTATTCTAAAATTTAATCGGGTTATTGGTTTGAATTTTCAAGTACGTCCACTGATATGTGATGTAACAACTACAAAAAGTATCCTTTCTACCAAGGAGCACGGTAAAGCATTGGAGATTCAAGGTACAAACGCTGAGGAAATGTGATTCTTGGCATGAAATGTTCTGTATTAGGATACGAAAATAAGATGACAAGGTGCAAAATTCATTTTCACTTTTTCTCCTTGAACCGTCTATAGCAGGAAGCAGACAGGCGTCCCAACCCCCCCGTCTCATTCAACCTCTTGTTCCACATCTCCACTTTTTCGTCTCAACAGCCTGTCTGCTCTGGGACACAGTTATGACTCATCTGTCTGTCACATTGAAGATGCCAGACAAACAGACAGCCGGAGAGTCCGTCTTCTTCTCCGGAGAGTGAATCACAATTTAGTGCTGGACATCTCGTCCAAAATCAGGCAATCTGTGCTGTCTGCACCCCTCCTGCCTCGACAGTTGGCAGTTTGCTTGATTAAAGATACTTTATTGTAGAACTGATCAATATGGTACTGATTGGCAGTGGGAATCACTTTTTCTTGAACTGATTGTACAGTAATTTCATCAGTTTCTATAAACTTTGTCAGAACACATGAAGTATGTTACAATAAGAGGTTTCAGTTAAGAGTTTTGCTTTCATGGTGGTGTAAACACTGTCATAGGCCCTCCCACGCTGACAAAAATAAATGTCTAGCGGAAATACTGAATATTTATAATAGGTTTCTGGCAGGAGCATCTTCAAAAACACGTTAAAGTTAATGCTCCCCCACGGCAACCCCCCTTCCCAGGCTGATGCACAAATATATTTAAAAAAATTAATTCTCTTCTCAAAAATTTTAAAATATACACAATAGTACCAATAAATTCTATAGGCCCTTACACAAAAGTGAGCAGAATAACAAATTAAAATGTTATTTGTCATCAGCAATGCAATTTAAAAATCCCAGTGTGCGTGAGGTATAGCTCTTAATACCTACATATATGCTGATGTGTGTGGTTGAAATGACCAATTCATATGCATGAAAATGATTCAAATGATATTTTTTAGTCACCACCACAGCACAAGGTTCATACTCTTTAAATGAAAGGCGAGTACTGGTCTTGACATTGGCCATAGCCACAGGAGTTCAGGCTGAAGTATTATACATAATTCACCTCTTCTTCTTTCTGGGATTCAACTCGAGTGTGGTTTTATATGGCATTTCTGGAAAAACTGCATGTCCCATGATCCTTTGCCAGAGTAGCACAGTGATGAATGACAGCTGTCAGGGGTCGGTCTAGAACCCACTCTGTTGAAGCTGTGTTGTGAAAATAATAAGTGTGTGTGTCTATTGCTAGCCTGTGGATCTGTGTGGGTCCGACAAGTGTGAGTACTCACACTGTGTGTGTGTGTGTGTGTGTGTGTGTGTGTGTGTGTGTGTGTGTGTGTGTGTGTGTGTGTGAGAGAGAGAGAGAGAGAGAGAGAGAGAGATGGCCTAAAGCAAGCACTGTGAGGTTTTCCAACCCACGCTGAGCCGACTCTGGTTGGACCGGAGAGGCTCAGTGTGACCTGCCAAAACTCACAGCAGCCACACCAACAGTGAACTCTGTATGGTTGGGTATGGAGGGAGGAGAGTGGAAGGGTGAGGGGAAGACAGGAGGAAGGGCGGGGAGGGCGTAGGAAATTCATCATGGTCACAAAATGTGCACACACATACTGAGCTGTGACGTGTGTGTGTGTGCTCAGTAATGACAGAGTGACAGATGTAGTTCTGGTCTCAATAGGTAGACGCCATGTACTTAAGAACCCATTTAAGCTTGTGAAACCACTCACCCATAAAACTTCAGGCTCTGAATGTGTAAGAGTGTGTGTGCGCGTGCACGCGTACTATGAGCGTCACTATTTGTCCACTGATTACGCGTGCAGGTCTTTGGGTCTTTGCTCATTATTTTTGATTGCAAGGGCAAGTGACGGGCGTTTGTCGAACAAAAACAAAAGGTTGGCTGTGTCGTGAACTCTCCACTTCGTGGGGGTGAGAAGGAGCGAGGTAGATAGTGTGGAATACAGAAAGAAAACAGAAGGAGACTAAACGAGGGGAGGGGGCGGTAAATAAGTGCCTTTCAGTCTTGTGGAGGGGTAGATGAGCGGGGACTTTGACAGCTCCGAATGTCCAACCGCTAAATGGCTCACTCAAGACAGAAGAGGTGATGGAGGAAGAACAGCAGGAGAGGGGGGAAATAGCAAAGAACTAAACGTGTGAAGTCAGTCATGTAACTCTTGTTGTCACTAACCAGAATTACTCTCCTTATGTTTATTTGTCAATGTGCATCAACATATTTTTGTTAAATTGGTGTGACAGACAGCCACTTCATCATTTTCGATTGTTACAAGTTGTAGAATGCAAATTTACTTAAGATTTCAAATAGTCTAATAAAGTCTGTTTATAGCACCTCACTGATGGCTATGTTTTAGCATATTATATTATATTGCTGCCCACCAATTTTGGATGAATTATTACCCTTAAGGCAGCCATTTGCGTCCACTGTGTCCGCTGTTTCACAATGATATGAAAACGTTCTGTTAGCGTATTAAAGGATGCAAGAAACTGCCAACACCTTAATAATTGGTTTGCTTGATGGATATAATTTCCCACCAACATAGATAATGAATGCAACGATTTTCAGCTCTCTTTCAAATCTTGGACTTCATGGCACCTTGATGCCACCACCACCAAAGTCAAAGTGCAGCTTCAAACTGGTCAGTGTGACAAATGTTTATTCTTACCTATCCCCAGCATGACTTAAATCTGAAATAAACTGAAACCATTGATAGCCTGGAAGGTTGCATATATATATATAACGTACAACCGAGTCTTGGGGTGACCATGATGCACCACAACATCTTCGGTACTCCTAGACATAGATTCTCTGATCTAAGATGGAGGAGTTCACACCATTCTTCCATTAAATATTGCCGTATTTGGTGTTTTGATTATGGTTGTGGAGAGCGCTGTCAAGTGTGTCACTACAAAATCAACCATCCAGGTATTGAGCAGAGTTCTGATGACTGTAAAGGCCATAGTATATGACTCACATAGTTTTGAAACTCATCAAACCGTTGAGTAACACGTTGTAACCCCTGTATGGAATCACCTAAATTCATTTGTCACCAGCGAGTACAAGTAGGTAGTGTACGAAATGTGTAGTGATTAGGCTAAGGATGAAGTTTTAGGAATGGTGTCTAGTTAACAATTTGTCATGTTGCCAAAGTCAATTAAGGGCACATGGGGATTGTTTGACATCAAGTGAAAAATGCCGAACCCCCTTTTTCATATACTTTTGATACCAAGAATCAAATAGAAAGGTCATACATGGTATGGCCACTCTTTATTGGTGAAAAACAGGCAAATTCTAGGTTGGTTACAATATAACTTTTGATATTTTGTTTTACTGTATGTAATAGCCAAATCAAACTAATTTATTCTCTTACGTGGCACATGGTAAGCTGATAATTCTAGCTAATTGAAAGCAAAAGTCATCAAAACCCTGTTTTCACTGATCATCGTTGTCATTCATATTATCAGCAATCTCAAATGTGCAAGAATTTGCCTAATCACAGTCTTTGGCTAAATGCAAGTCAATCACATGGCATCTCATTACGAAGGTTACAATATGGTAACCCTAGTTCTATAAGCACAGGCAGAGCCCTCTACTGGACTCTATGGGTACTACCTCCTCCAATCACACGCACGCACTTGTGCCCACTGAAATTCTATCGTGCACATAGCCGACCAATAGGACGTCGCTAACGATACGCGCGTGATATATTTAAATGTATTTCAGCATTGAATATTTCATCAAATAGTGTTTAAATATCTAGTCTTGTTCTCGTGAACCCAATATTGTGAATCGTCCGTGTGAGCTAAGTGTATCGTCACACCCCTCATCTGAACCCTTATGTCCCCACCACTTTTCAACACAAAGTAACGTGCTTGTTTCATTTTCAAGTACAAACACACCCCAAGCTATAGTGTGTTAAATATGAATGTATTATAATAAAATGTTTTATTAAATTCATGTAACTTCGTAAATAATTTTCTCAGGCTTATAATTAATACAGATTTTCCATTAAACAGCAATAAAGTTGGTAAAAAATTTCATCCTAGGTGGTATTAAAAAGGACTTAAAAAGTCTTAAATTCAACTTTGAGAATCCTGGGGGTACCCTGCTATTTCGCATTTTCTGTTTCTTTTTTTGGCTACATTTCAAAAGTCTGCTTAAAATTTGCTTGACAGTTAAATTGAAACATAACTACAGTCAAAGGAGAATGTTCCTACCTAGACAGCCACCATTGTTCTTGTATCTAAAAGGTCTGCGGTGTCTAGTGAAGATTATTACCCTGTGGTTAGGGATGGGGATCGTAAATTTTTATTGATATTGATACCCTTTTTGAGACTGAACTGAACAATCAATCTGATTCTTTATTGATACCACTATCGATACTTTACTATTATTTAGTGATGGTTATTTGGTAAGACCAGACCCAACGGGCATGCGGTTGGCCTGCACGGTATGAGGAAAATATTCAATGTGCGATAACATTGTTATATATTGAGATGACATATCACTTGCAATTAAATAAACATATTGAAGTGTACATATTAACTGCCTGGTTGTTTTTTAATTTAATATTTTAAATACAGCTAAATGTTGTTTCTAGAGCAGTAGCAACATTAAAGTTTACATCAGCAAAGTAACTCAATAACATCACAAGTAGTGAGTGACGTTTAGAAAGAATAACATCAGTATGTATCAGTCCCTCCTCCTCTCTCGCTGGCTGCAGGTAACTTTACCAGGTAGAAGGAGTAGCGGCTGGTTTGTCTCAGCCAGCAGCTGAGTTTTTAAGACTACAGACCAGTCTGTGCTCCAGACAGACAGCTTGATATTTAGCTTGTTTTTAACGTTTGACTAATACCAAGTTAGCTTTAGGTGTGCTTGTATAAAACATACAGGATGAGATACTGAGGACAGAGCAGTTTAAAATGAACCCTTTCTACATGTTTAACATTACCTTACAGACAGATGTATTGATAAAGTATTGTCTTTTTACTTGCGAAGGTTTTATTGCACGTACTTACAGTAACGAGCGTAGCTGTCATCAACTAACGTTACAGTAGTTTGAAGCTAACTTAACCCTCACCGTAACGTTATTCCACCGCGATGGCGCAGCCTCTCACTCTGCTGCCGCTGTGTGTGTGTGTGCAGAAGCCGACAGAGAGACTGCAGCGTGATGATTTTCTTATCCATTGCGTTTCAAATTAAATCAGATTTGACGCTTGAGACATAATGTTACATCATAGGACCCGCAAGTCTCGATAGCATTATTGATAAGCTCGAACCTTATTGATTTTCGGGTTTTGAGAAATCTTGGAACTGGGTCCTTTTGGAACCGGGTCTCGATCCCCATCCCTACCTGTGGTACTCACCTCCGTTTTGATGAAGTGCTTTGAGAAACTGGTTCTCCAACACATCAGATAACAAAAAAAAAGTTAGCAAAGTGAGTTAGTTAGCTTGCATGCAAAGACTGTGTCTAACATTAACTAACATCACCTTAGCAGGACTATGTGACACAATAATCTCACATAAACCATGTAAACGATAACAGCAATAAACCAGTGTCATCAGTTCATGTACATTGATCAAAAGCTAAACAGTCCTGTGCTTAGCCAAGTAACCTTACAGTGGTATGTGAAGCAGTATATACAGTATCTTACAAAAGTGAGTACACGACTCACATTTTCAAAAATATTTGATTATATCCTTTCATGTGACATGTGACACTTTGCTACAATGTAAAATAGTGAGTGTACAGCTTGTATAACAGTTGCTGTCCCCTGAAAATAACACATCACACAGCCATTGATGTCTGAACTACAAGAAAACACGCATCACAATGCTCGCCTAACAGCTAGTTAGACACACCCTCAAAAACACAGGTGGAAAAACAAACTGAGCTGCAGATTACAATGACAAGACTGCTGCCTCTCCTCTCTCTTCCAAATATTAGCAACCTTCCAGGCAGTCAATGGACATAAAGTTGTTACTGTGATGTAGAGACAGTGCACAGTTAAAACTGTGGATGAAAGATACATTTGTTACAGATTAAAAACTCACCACTCTGAAACTCTAGCTCCAGTCCATGTTGCTAAGCTGGTAAGGGGAACACCAAAGCCGTGTTAACTGGCTTTTCAGGACCCACCCTACTCTGCTTTTGATTGGCTAGTAGTCCTTAACTAGGAACTGCGCATCCCAACAAAGATCTTGTAGAGGTGAGATGCATCACTCCATAGCTAAAACGGAGCGTTCAATACACAGGGTGTAAAGCGGTGCTGCAGCAATGTGCATTATGACAATAAATATGGTATTTTTTTTAAAATGAGACCATGTAAACCTGTTCTGGTACAACCCCTAAATAAAATGATGAACCTGAAAATGAGCATGATATGACCACTTTAACAAATTCATCTGTAGAGTGCCTGTGGTCCCAACATGATGTTTCCAGTCAGGATGCATTCTGTTGCTCCTCTGTAAATGTTAAGAAAAACTTGACATGGTAATTTTGCCTTCTTAAGTTTCCTTAAGAAATACAGCTGTTTCTGATATTTCTTTACCAGGGTGGAGAAGTGAGATGGCCACGTCAGGTTCTCTGTGATGCTGATTTCCAGGAACCTAAACTATTCACCTGCTCCACTTTAGTTCCCCTGATATTGACAGGATTTTGTCTTCATCTCCTTTTTCCAGCTCCTTGGTTTGATGAAATTGAGCAGTAGGTTGTTCGCTGTGCAAGATTGTCACAGCGAACAACTGCGTGCACAATTAGGCAAATTGTATTCCTCAGTATTAATTTTATCGTTGAACAAACACAATGCTCTCAGTCAATCCAAAACTTAATTGAACCTCAAACCTGAATGTTTAACTATGGAAAAGTGAGTTTTGTCTTGCTCAGGAGAATATATAAGTGTGCAGAAATTTTAGGCAACTAAATTACCAATATAATTTCTGTCAAATTACTTGTTTATTCTTAGTTTTTAGAGTAAGTGTAACAATACAAAATAAAAATTATAAAATGTTGGCCTTTCAAAAATAAGTAGTAACCAATCTAACCACTCTTCTCTTCCATAACTGCCATGAGCCTTCCATCCAAGGAGTCTGTCACTTTCTTGATCTGTTAATAACTATCAATTTTCGCTGAAGCAGCAACCAAATGCTGTTCAAAGACGTGTATTGTCTTCCCTGACTGTAAATTTGACCCACAAATTCTCAGTCAGATTCAAGTCAGGTAAGGAAAGAGGCCAGGTCATTATTTAGGCATCTTTGAGGCTCTTGCTGGCTAGCCAAGCAGTGTACTTAGGTGCATGTGATGGATTATTGTCCTGCATAAAGATCGTTGGCTTGCTTGAAAACTGAGAGCTTCTTTCTGTACCACTGCTTGAAGAAAGTATCCTCCAAAAACTAGCAGTAGGTTTGGGAGTTGAGTTCCAGTTCATTTTTGACCCAAAAAGGTTCAGCTATCTCATCCTTAATGATAGCAGCCCATAACAGTACCCCTCCTCCACATTGCTGGCACCTGAGTCAAAGTGGTCCATCAGTGATCCAGCCACAGGCCCATCCATCTGGTCCATCAAGAGTCACTCTCATTTCATCGATAAAACCTTTGAAAATCTGTCTTCAGGTATTTCTTTGCCCAATCTTAAAGCTTCAACTCGTGAATCTTATTCAGTGGTGGTCGTTTTTCAGCCTTCCTGACCTTAGCCATGTCTCTGAGCACTTGGCATCTTGTACTTCTTGACACTCCAAGTAGGTTGCAGTTCTGGAATATGTTCTCTCGAGGACACTCGAGGACAGGGTTGGGGAGTAACGGATTAACTGTAACGGCGTTACGTAATTAGGATACAAGAAAATGGAACTATATTCCATTACAGATTACAGGTACATTTTGTAAAATTGGGGATTACTCGTATGGATTTTAAGCAAAAAGTTTCCATGAAACAGAAAACGTAGTGCTATTTGCCTCCGCATGTTTTTTTTATTACAGTCTATGGTATATGTACGTGTCGCAGACATTTATTGGCGTTTACAGTCGCTAGTAGCACCGAGTGTGTATACGTCCCCCCCACACCCGGTCATGCAGACTCTGTGCGGACTCCACCCCTGTTCTGAAAACCTCCAGTACTTGAGGTACACTCCCCTGGTGCTCCGAGCTCCCCGTTCAGGCAAAGTGATCTAATTTGACAAGTGACTGCACAGCTAACTGAACTAATAACAGCAGCTAGTTAGCTGTTTACTAACTTCAGCAACAATTAAAGCTATATGTCCATCAGGAAACTGAATCACAAAGTTGAGGAAGAGCAGCAGGGTACATCAGAGAGAAAACTAAAATATTTTCTCCATCAAAAATGATCCAGTTTTACCAAAATCAGTAAATAAAGATATTTTTTTGTACAGTTATCAATGGGACCCGGCCCCAGAAACACTAACGTTATGCTTCAGCAGCGTTATATTGAGAATCTTTTAACTGAATGCTAAATTAATACAACAAGCGCAGAATGAGTCATCAACATTTTAAATGCTCTTTCAGATGACCAACTTCTAAATATTATCAAGAATGCTACAAAACACATTTTTTGTCATTGATGGGCCAGATACTGCCATAATGTTGACATAGTGCAAAGCATTTAAAAACATTTAAACATGGATTTTGAATGGAAGATTTTGTGCATGATGAATACGCATCATTGATAATCTCGTCTTCTTTTGCCTTTTTGGCATTGAAGTAATCCAAAAGTAGCTAAAAGTAATCAGGTTAAATTACTTTTATTTTGTGATACATGGATTACGTTACTGATTACATTTTTTAACAAGTAATTTGTAATTGTACTAGATTACATTTTTAAAGTAATCCTCCCTAGAGGATATTGGGTCTTTTGCAGTTCAGTGCATTTCTCCATGCACTTTTTTGCCCTAGTTGACAACATGTTATGAGTTGTATTTTTTCCCTGTGGTTTTCTAGTTTTTGCCATAATTTCCTTAGTCCTGTGCTTTCGTTCATGTTTAGTGTTTTCCTGATCTGTGTACTTCTGTGTTTTATCATTATGGTCTGTCTTAGTCCTTAGTCTTATATCTCCATGTTTTAGTGTAGTAGTGTAGTAGTCTTGTCTCCAGTTTGGTCCCGTTTCTGTCCGTGTCCTGATTTTGCTGTCTTTCCATGTTTTGTGTTTTACTTTGGTAGATCTGTCCTTGTGTGTTCCTGTGAACTTTACTTCCTGTTTTATTTTGGTAATATTCTGTACCTGGTGTCTCTGTCTAGCTTTGTTTGATTACCTGATGTATCTCAGCTGTGCTTCTCTTCCTGCTCGTTTACCAATGTATATATTGTCCTCAGTTGTCTTCAGTCTTTGTCATGTCCTTGCGTCTATGTTGAGTGTTCTGCCTTCTTCTTCTGTTCTCGTGTTTGATGGATTTACCTCAGTTTGGACTTACCCTTGTGCTTCCACGTAAGCTTGTTTCCGATGAACCGCATCCTCGCTTTTTGTCTGCATTTCGGTCCACACCTCAGTCTTCACTCAGCCAACCCATGACACAAATAAAACTTTAAATTTTCCTCAAAAGTTTAGTTTAGAGTATTCTCGACCGCATTAGTGCTCGGTATTGTCTCGGACATTGAGGACTTGGGATTTTATTTCAAGACCAGTGACGACCATAACTTTGGGAATATCAATAAATTGCTTTTGCATCGTCTGATTTATTTATTACCATCTGAACTTTGATTGGATGTAAAACGTCTTGCTTCAAATGCAACCAATGACCCTAATTAAAAATGTGTTGTTACCATTAACGACGGTCACTCCTCCCCGTGATGGCGATGCTTACGCATCAGCTCTTAGTGTTTGTATGTGGGTGTTTTAATGGGAATGTGGATCTTTCAGATCAGTTTGAGAAGTACCTATGATGTCGTTCCACATTTTATTGTGTGTCATGTAATGTGGGGAACTGGTCTTGGTCTTGACTCGGTCTCGCCCTCCCTTGGTCTTGGTCTCGACTTGGTCTCAACCCCTAAAAGTCTTGGTCTTGTCTCAGTCTTGATAAACTCTGGTCTTGACTTGGTCTCGGTTTGGGCGGTCTTGACTACAACACTAGTTATCAGGCCCAGCAGCTTTACTCATATACACTCTCTGCAGGATAACAGCTGACTCTTTGTTGAGGAAATGAAAGCAAGCATAATTTGTGATTTGCTCATCTGGTATGTGGCCTCACACTCGATGGGGACACACTTGATTTTGTAGCCACTGTTGTATTTGATCGCCTGCCACATATCTTTGGCGTTATTGGTGGTCTCTCTTCAGTCTCTGATGATTCGCCTCCTTGATGCCAGCTTTCAGTCTCGCTGTGGCGGTTTTTCCTTCATCCAGGCCTTCTGGTTGGGGAAGAATTTATTGTCTTTGCGACATCATCAACATATTTTCTGATGTAGGATGTTACAGATGATGTATATTCCTCAAGATTGATGTGGTTGTCCTGGGTGGTGGCCTGTCTGAACATGTGCCAGTCTGTGCACACAAAACAGTCCTGTAGAGCTGCTGTAGCGTCATCTGTCCACACTTTGACTGTTTTTACTGTTTGTTTGACCCTTTAAATCAGCTGGGTTTAAGTAGGCAGGAGAAGCAGGGAATTATGGTCTTATAGACAACGGGAAGGGAAAGGACTTTGTAGCTGCCAGAAATGTTTGTGTAAAAATGGTCCAGGTAAACATGGTCCGGGGTAATTCTTCCCCTGGTGGGGATGTGGACATGCTGGAATGTGATTAAAATAACCAGCTACAATAAAAACACCATGTGGTTGTTTTTGTCATGTGACTGCCGATGACCTCATACAGTTCCTGCAGTGCATTTTTTGAATTTGTATCTGGAGGAATGTAAAAAGATTGGTGAATCCAGGGCAGATGATAATGGTCGACATCTGGTAAACACTGTCCATCCACTGACTGTGTTTGAGTCCACCTCCTCTGGTCTTTCCAGGTTCTTACGTTCATCTGTTTAATTTTTCTGCAACTGGACATTAGCCTGATTAGACTGGGTTACCATAGCTCTTATCCCTGCTTGCGTTCTTCTCTTCTTAGTTCGATTGCACCATTTGCAGAGACTTTTGGTCCGACTGGTCTGGTTGTTCTTTTTTGATGACTGTATTACTGTCTGCTGCATCTGCATGCACCACCTTTGCCATCAAGTTTGCCTTGACAACATGAACATTTCTTAGACACCATTGTCCTAAAAAAATACAATATGGGTGTACCTGTTTATCCTGCTACACTATATTAGCTGTATTGCACAATCCACTTTTTTTAAACTGTCCTCTGTCAGTGTATAACTGTTCCACAGCGGTGGCATTTTAAGGTATAAGATTGATGATATGTAAATGATCTTGAATAAACTGTGTTAAGTTATTGTCCCGTTAGTGACTGAGCTAACTAGATTTTTTAAATGCATTATATGCACTGTCAGTTTGCAAAATGATGTGACAGACTAGCACTCACAGGCTCCCAGCTGGCTAGCATGATAGCGGTTAGCGCTGTAGCTTTACTAGCTAGCCCTAGAACCACATATTTTGTGAAGAGGCGCTGATTTATTCACTGTGAAACTTTCTAATGTGACTGGGCGTCAAAACAAAGCAAAGTGAGCAATACTGTCGAATTATTCAACTGCTGTTGAACAATCATTCTTAGCAGAGTACCTTAACTCTCCCCACAGTCATTAAACATTATTATTCAACTGTGCATCTATAAACATGTGCCATGTAAGCAATGTTAGTCATTATTTGAAGCCTGTTGACCATCAATGTGTTCAGTAGTTAAATATTTCCATTTTTCTAAGAAGAGATCATTTACAACCCACTGACCAGTTCTTTCCAAAGGCTCATTGACATCTCTGTAAGTGACTGCATTTTGCCCTCATTTGAAGCATGGAAAGGGTGAAAGTGGGATAACATTTGATAAAGGTCCACCACCATCATTCTCTGACTGATCTAAATCAAAAATTTATACCAAATGAAATTTGATCTCAGGTAGGTTAGTCTATTCTGTAAATACAAAGATTTGACATTTCCATAAAATCTATTAAGGCTTTATCTCCTTTGAGGTATAGCATAGAAGCTATTTGTCCCTCACATAGGCCTATATCCTTATCACATCATTGTAAGTCCTGTAGGAATTGTGCAAGGCAACGTGCTTTGTGCATTTTTAAATGTAGCCTCGCAGTTTATGATCAGGAAGAATACTTTTTATGTTCTAGGAACTTACAAATATTGTAAAGTGTGACGGTGATGCAGAACCTGCTCCGGGACTGTGATAAAGAGGCTCAGGTTACGGCAATCACTACGTCCTTAGCCGGACTCATAACCTTTATTCCACCTGACAGACAGAGGACTGTATGCGCATACTTTCATCACACTCTCAGCCACATCCATAACTTTTTATTTCCACCAGTCTGCACTTGTCCCTATTGGCATAATTTATTGCTGTTTTATGCACCGTGTCCTGCAGGTCGTCCAAAGTTTAACACCTCTGTTAGATTTTAATGCCTCAGTGACGGGAGCTGGGTGAACCTTTACCCACTCTAACAGTTAGCCGGGCTCAGGAAACTCTAAATTTTTTCAGAACATCTCTGTTAAAATGATTTCCTTTTGAATTGTAATAGATTAAGGAACACATTCAGGTGAATATCACAGTGAAGAAAACTGTCTCTTTCCTGTATGTTGTGTTTAATCATCACTTCATCTGTGCAATCTAGAGACATTACTTTGTATATATTTTTTAATTTCCACCCTTTGGCACACAACTGAGATCTTTAGAAACGATAACGTCAATAACTGGGGTTTCCCCCAAGTCTTTTATGAGGTATTGAATTAGACAGACTGAGTGGAAACAGTAGAGCTCCCATAAAAAGGTTTTATACTTGCTTAAGGCAAACGCATGAATATATCATGCAATCAGTTGGATTAGAAATGCAAGGAGGCTTGATCCAGCACAAAGAAATATCTGTTGATTTGTCCCCCAGAAATGTGTTGTAGCGTACATGAAATTCCCACTGTGGTTTTTCCCATGGTGCATAGCTTTGTTTTAGTCTAATATAGCAAGTGTTAGAAGACAACAGAAAATAATGAGACTTTTCCATTCTTAGAAAAAGATTTCATTGGTGGATGGTGTATTCTGACAAACAAGCAAAAGCATTAGATCATTAGTAGCATTAGAAATTGCCAGACATTTCACTGAAGTAAGTCAAGTACATGTGTGATTGTGAAATTGTTATCAGCTCAGCAAAAATTAAGTAATATAGTCAATTTCAACTAAGCTGATGAAAGTCTCCTAATTTGTAATCCTTCTTAAAAGGTCTTTCTTCATGACTACTGGTGAAGAGAGATTATAATTTATCTTAAACTTGTATTACTTTTTGCCCACTTGGAGCCAGGCCAACAAACTGTAACACCACACTGACATATTATGGTACATTTAGAGATAGCGGTACTTTTCCTTCTTAAAAGATTTACTGTGGAGTTGCTTTTGATAATAATGACACAATTTTTAAATTACATTTTTGTTGTATAAATCAGATATATCAGATAATATATGAGATGCTTGAGGAATGATGCATCAAAGACAAGATTTTGACTTAAACGGAAAGAAACTGGGTAATTTAATCACAAAAGAAAACAAGAGGCGTCAGAGTTGCTACTGTTTAGCCTAATGTGGGTGCTGCATGGGAACATATTTATACTTCCCTGTTTCTTCTTTCTTATGATCTTACCTTCATTTACACCTGAATACCTAGAAAAGTGTGTCACCACAATAACAGAGAGTGTATCTAATGTCGTGTTGTGTTATGTGCCCAAGCTCTAACTGGAGCTTTATTTACTAGTCGTAGCTGAGAGCTGCATGTGCCATCTTTGCTCTCCTCTGCATGCAGCAGCTGCCTGGCTGCACATGTCAGCCAGACTTGACATAACTTTTCTCTGTTCTACCTTTCATTCTTTCACTCTCTGCCTCTCCTTGCCACCCCAAGGCAGAGCAAGGCGATGAGGGTTCCCAGTAAAAGCAATGATCAAAAGTAGCAGATGCCTACAGGTTTCCCTGACATGAGAGAAGATTGTGTGGTGGGAAGAATGATGGTGGAGTGGAGTTTGGAGGATAGAAGGAGGATGCGAGAAAAAGAGGAGAGACACACCCATTAGTTGTCAAACCAGAGTGGAGATGGGATACCTCAAGATTGGGAGAGATGTAAAAGAGGGTGGGATGACGATGGGTGAGGTTTGGTGGTGGTGGTGGTGTTGCATGAGAGGATGAAAGGTTTGAGGCATGAAAGGAAGTCAGACGTGGGGTGAAAAGAGGCGGAAAAGAGAAGTGAAGGGGAAAAGAGGACGAGAGAGAAAGTTGGGCTGAGCAAGCGCGACATAAGAGCGTAAAGAGAGAGCCGGGGGATCGTCTTGAGTTGAAAAGCCGTCATAGGTGAATAATTGAAGACAGGCTCGGCTGCCTACGCACACACACACACACTTACAGTAAAGTCAAAGGCAGAGATGTGCAAGGCTGAGCAAGACTGAAGCAGAAAATCTTTCCGTAATGAGGAAATTCTTGACTCAGTATAATAATATTTTCCCAATTCGGAGAAAAAGTCATTCCACAGCACTCATTCACACCCGGAGCCTCTATTTCACTTTCCTCAGAGTGGATCTGATGGCGCCGCATAGCAGCGCTGTGTTAACGTAATAACAAACCGATAACTCCTGGACTCTGTGATATGCGGTGTAGCATGACAGTGACAACAGTGCGTGAGTGCAGCTTTCTGTTTCAATATTGTGTACTAGGTTTTGTCTAGGCCGCTTGGAAATGATCTTACACTTTCTCAAAGTCAATGTTAAGTAAATGATTTACGTCCTTGCTATTGTTTAGTTTCTGCGAGTGTGGGTGTGACTACATTTTCTGCCAGTGTGCGTCAGTACATGCCTTGTGCTCCTATGTGACAGGATTTCTTGCTCACACAGCATGTATAACGTATATCCCAAATTATATGTTACATGTTTGTCTGCTTTTGTTTCCTCCATTGCAACCAAGGGTGAGCAGACATCCTAATGCACAGGCCCTGGCGCCAGAATGCTTTATCTGGCCACATATAATACCAATTTCACCCAGATTTATGACTTCTGGAGTCGGGTTATTTCACCAAATCCCCAGACAGGACACAATTCACGGCTATTGTGTGTGACACCTGCTCTGTTTTCAAATCTGAGAGCTGCTGCATTGCAGGCGTGCCAGGGGAGTTGTAAGGAGAAACTCTCTATATTTTCAGCAGCCCACCTCTTATTTAGCTCCTTCTACATTCACCAGCTGAAAAAGAAAAAAAGCCCCGGGCAACTTTTATTACACCCTCCCTCAATTACACCATTGTCATAAAACAACACACATTTAATCACGGCCTCTGCGAACATGATGAAGTAGTTCATCACAAAGACACGCCAGGTCTTAACAATGGAAACATACATTTCAGAGCAGAGAAATATTAGATACATGTCAATAAAAAAGACAGAAGCCTCGCCAGTGCAAATGCAGCCCATGAATTCTTATCAAGGAAGGGGATGGCACATTTCATAACTTATCCAACTCCAGGGGAGACAAGTCCCACAGTCCCTAGGGAGAGAGCAGCAGTGTGGTGACAGGGGATGGCGGGTCAGGCGGATGCTCCCCCCGCAAGGGGATTCATGTGCTTTAAGGAAACAGTGACAATCCATGTTGGGAATAAAGAGTATTAGAACAATCCCTGCGGTGGGGAGAATCTCCAGACAAAGAGATGAGTCTATTGTATGTACAGAGGGATTCACACTCACTGGTTTCCCCACTGGGGAGATGGATGTGACACAGTTGTGGCTTGACATATAGACCAAAGATAACAACCAACATACATTACTTTAGAGCTACATACTTACTTTTAGAGCTCTTTTTATTAACAGATCACTGCACTCTCCCTTGTTTAAATGGTGACTTTAATCCTACTTTATCAAGCAGTGTCAATAAAGAAACAGACACTCGACAAAAGATATGTATTCAAATCTTTGAATTATGATTTGTTGTATTCATTTAGAATTTAATTTAGTCCGTAGACTGCATTCTTCTTCATGTGGTGGGATGGCAGTAGCTCAGTCTGTGGGGACTTGGCTTGGGAACCATTATTGTTTAGGTATGAGAACTTGTTCAAACAGGTACAAACAGGTAAAACTGATGATATGTTGTCATAAGTCCCTTTTCCACTGGATGGTTCCAGCTCGCCTTGCCTCGCCTCGCTTCGCCGCTCTATGCCTCGCTTTGGTGCCCCATCCTCTGTTTTTCTTTGCAGACAGTCGTCAAAGTGATGCCGTACGAAACTGCCACGATGTAGTCTTGTGTTAGTATAATGAAGAGACACACGATTCATAACAAAGCTTATAACAAATGTAAAAGTTCAGTGTGTAATATTTAGGAGACAGAAATGCAATATAATATACATGTCTTCAGTGGTGTATAAAGACCTTACATAATGAACCATTATGTTTTTATTACCTTACAATGAGCCATTTCTATCTGCATACCCCGCTGGTCGGCGCTACAGAGCATGTTTCGTCACTACGTTGAATATGTAAGAAGGAGGAAGCAAAAGTAGTAGTAGCAATTTTAGTAGTGCTTATTATAATTGGTTTATTAGAATTAAGAAAAGGAGAAATTTGGATAAATGGAGGCCCATACGTATTATTTATCAAAAGAAGTAAGAAAAAGTTTACATGGTACATAAAGAAGTACTATGATTTGTGCAAATTCACGTATTGCACATATTTTGCAAACATTCATTTGCTGTCCCTGTAGAGGGAACGAGATGTCTGCACGTTTTTATACTCTGATAATGCTAATCCAACACACCTTTCTATTCTTGTCCATGTTGATTCCACATTCCAACTTCCAAGAGAAGTTGGAGTTGAAAGAACAACTTTACAACTCAGGAAATGGGACCATCTGAGGAACACGTAAATGCACCGTGAACCACTGGTTGCAATTCACAACCCTCACCAGTAGATGCTACTAAAACGTACACACTGAACCTTTAATGACAAACCGGAGAAATCATCAACTTCCTAAAAGTACTCCAGCACAGAGAAAAGAACAAAATATCCCACAAACATAAAAATACAAAGTCCTTTTGTGTCTGCATGGGATTCCCCCCTCCATCATTAGGTTTCTTCAGTCAGTGCCATCGACCAGACACTGACACAGATCTGGAGTTGGTCCCTGGGTGCTGCAAAGTGGCTGCCCACTGCTCCCTTGAGGGATAGGCTCTGATGTGAAAATAAAGTACCTTTTCTTTTACCTTACATAAGCGCGACTGACATTAAAACATTCCCAGCCAACAGCTCTTACTGTCCTCCCTGTCAAAAGGTCGGCTTGCTGACGGTCATTGTCAGCCAAAGACACAACATTTTAGGATGAAATTGCTTCATAAATTGTTTTTAATGTTTTAATGACTGGGTCTGTTTGTTTTGGAGAGGAGACTGCTGCAGTGGTAATTCGGCTCCCAGTAGAAAACTCCTCCAACACCGAAGAAATCCTAAACTAAATACAAACAGAGCACTTAAACTCAGCTAACATTAGCAGCAGCACGTATTTCTGTGAGATCAGGTTGGTAAGCACACAGCAGAGCTAGCTGCATACCAGCTGCTAGCTAGGTTATTTCCGACACAGATTTGTTGTCGATTCTCTCTGACCAATCAGTAGTCTGCAGTGTTTTCACGTCACCTTTTGGTGTCGCCTCAGGTCCCTTGGAACTTCGACGGAGGGGATACCAAAAAAAGTACCAGGTACTACATAAGTACCAGGTACCATTTTCCCCAATGGAAAAGCAAAAAAGGCGAGTAGAGTCGAGACAAGTTGAACTGGTAGCATAGGGTGAAAAAGGGAATAGTAAACAACAGCACATACAACACGCAGACAGCTTTAAAACCTATGTTTAGAGCTATTTTTAACCATGTCAAAGATGCTGTTCCTATTTTTCTTATTTTTATATCAAGCACTCAATTTCCCAGAAATCCTCATGGTATGTGGTCATGTTTACATTCCTGGCCAGTCTGTGGGTTACTTCATAGATAAGACTACCTGCAGGGTGAGGGAACAAAAAAAAGACCTGTTTTCCAAGGTAACTTTGTATTTGCTCATAAAACATACATTTTCCAGTTTTGATTTGTCTCTTCCTTTGGGGCTATAATGATTTCCTATCTGTGGCAGTTACTGACTGTATCAACATGTCAGAAAACCCGGGAAGTCTTATGGGTGGATAGTCCCATGTTTCAAACACTTCACTTGTATGGAGAGCAGGGCTATGTTTTTCATTTTAGATCTCTAGTAAATAACAATAACCTGACTCAGAAACTATAATGATAACGTGGCCCCAAGATAAAAGATAGACAGTAAAACATATAATTGTGAAAAAAATTATGACATGACATTAAAGACACAAACTCTGTTTTTAGCTTCAATGAATGATTTACAAGGTGATGTAGAACTCTAGACAGCACAAAACAAAAGGAGAAATACTTTGTTACAGGAAAAGGAGGAGGAAAAAAACAGAAACAAAGATTGGATGGCACCCCAAGACAGTGATTTTGATTGAGAGAAAGAGAAGGAGAAAAGGAGATTTTCAGTGGGGAATTGGAATGATAGAGAGAGAAAGGGTATGTCCAGGGGGCGAGGAAGAAGAACTGCAATAGAAGTGCAGGTAGCGAGTAAGTGGGCGAGAGTGCTAGAGGAAGGCTGGGGGAGAGAGAGAGGGAGGGAGAGGGAGTTTGTATTGCATTCCTGTTGCATCAGTTCAGAGTAACAAGATTTGGAGATGCAGGCTCAGACATACTAATAGGTTTTGCAGTGACGTCCAATCCCTCCCCCCCCCCCCACACACACACACGCACACACACACACACACACACAAACACAGATTTCCTCCTCACACCCTACATAATAGACAGTTCTGCTCAGCAACACGGTTTGCTCGCCACTTACATTTAACCCCTGTCGAAACCTTTGTAACTGTGTTTGTGTGAGAGAGACAGAAAATGAATAAATGAGTGACCAGCCTACACACACACACACACACACACACACACTGTCAAGAAGAAATACCAAATAATCCCCTACAAGACAGGCAGATAAAGACAATGACCTTGAGCTGCAGTGAATAGAGGAAATAAACACAAGCAAGGCCACCATATCTCTGCCCGACTAAATCTAATTTAGACTTCTTTTTGTAGAGGCAGGACAGTTTTGTAGCGTTGTTAAAGCCTCCTAAGAATGTGGGCTCACCATTGTTCATGTGACAATCAGAGAGGATATTTCGTATTTTTCATGGCGATGATGAAAAACCTGTCTTGCACAAATGAAAATGTATTTTAATCTCGGCATTAAAAATAAGCAGGGCATTGGGGAGCATTTACTTGTTTTCAAGTGGGTTTTTTTTGTTGTTTTAGTTTTATCGAACGGGCACTCTCCAGCACTTTAATCTCCCCTTCCCGACTGCTTTCACAACAAACAATTGAAGGGGATATACACAGAGACACTGATATCTGGACAGTTTTAAATTTCAGCTCCTCCAGAGGTTTGGAATGTTTGTTTTTAGGGGGAAAGCTGATCCCAGGCCTGTACTTGAGAGCAGCTTATACCGACAATCAAAAACAGCGAGTGTTGCCGTTATGTTGCAACATCCTGGGTATTTTTAGCCATAAAAACAGTTAATTTTTCTCATCTTCTGGCATAACATATTATGTAAATGCACAAACATAGCATCAGAAAACCAGAGACCATTACCACCTCTTCAAAGACATAATAAATTAAGGAGAGATGCACTGTTTCACACTCTCATATAAAATTGCCCTGCATATACCCTGTGCTTCAGAGTGAGTATGTTGGCTAATTTAAATGAATGAATGAACATCTCTGCTTACAGCAATAAATCAACATCAACATCACGTTAATCTGTTGTATTTTCTGGGTCTTTTTTCATTCTATACTCCACCAAACTGTTACATTTATGATATAGCTTGGTTCTAATTCCCCTGATGTGTGTTTCCCTCGAAGGACTCACCCCCTTTCTTTTATTCTCTCTCTTCTTTTTTAAGCTTGCGAGTTCTTTCAGGTCGAAATGGTACCTTATGTGTAAAGAAGAGAGACAGTGAATCAATAATCAAAGCTCACCGTCTTTATGCCCAAAGGCGAATGGTTTCTCCCTTCTCAGTCTGTGCCGAGGATCATTCATAGTGTATAAAAGGCATTGCTAATGCCTTGCTGTATGAGCAATAAGAGAAGCCTGTACACACTACTTTTTTTCTCAGTGAGCTTTTGAGCTGATCCTTGTTGTTTCAGTGTCTTTTGATGGGAAATCCAACACCACAAGAAAGGAGATCTCTTAGCTAGATGACAGAACGTTGTGGGTTTTGTTAATTTGCTTTATAGATAAAGGTGAGGGACTGCCCCAGGTGAAACAGGTAACACTTCAGATCTCTTTACAACGTAATCTGATGCATTATACTGCTTTGCAATGATAACAGTGTTGAGCGCTTGGAAGTGTTCACTATGGGTGGATGTCACTCAAACCCCGGCTGAACACACACAAAGCAAACGAGGCCTTGAATATATCACTAATTAAAGAGTGATTAGCACTAATGGTACATATTGATTGTTTGAGGCTGACGTAATGGCAGAAGGTAATCTGTTTAGGATCATGGCGCTGAGGGAGAGAAGGCCTGTAAATTGAACTCTGCTGGACCTAAAGTGGTTAAAGGCTCTCTTGGTTGTTTGTTTGGCACATCAAGCTTTTATGGTTTTTAAGCAGGAATCAATTGACCTTACACTAAAGCCCTCCCTCGAACAGCAACTGTCCAATCATAGCTATGCAATCATAACTAGACAAGGCAGGCCTTATGGTTTCTTTTTTTGACTTTGCAAAACCAAAATCAGAAGAGCAAAAGTGTGAATAATAGATTAAACAACATGTTTGTCTGCTCTAATGTCTTATATGTACAGAAGTAACCTAAACCAGCATTATTTCCAAGGTCATACTACATTAGAATAGGACTAACAGACTAAGAGCTAAGAGACCGTAGGACTACCTAGCTCTACACTGTGTTCTACGTAGATCATCAACTGGTAAGGATGACAATGTTTTGGCTGGGACAAGCGGCTTTAGCCTCTGTCTTTTAACGTACAGCCATCAAATGGATATGTAAGTGCCCATTTACACTATTCTCATTTTAAAATGAGTCAGCTGGAAACATTAAAAAGTCAGCCAGTTCTCAACCAAGACATAAAGCTGGTGTTAGATTAACTATAGCTAGCTACAGGTGTTCAAATCTGCTAGTAACAGTTGGCAAAATGGACGGTCACTGGCAAAAAATGAAAAGCTTATTTGTCTAAAACTGTTTGTAATCAATGACCCATTGTTTTGAAAATTACTTTTGAGTGGTAAATCCTAGCAGTATCACTGCAAGGACAGAATGTTTGGCAGGGAGCCAGGCTTTGTGAACAGTCAATACATACATACAATCTCATTTCGAAGAACAAAATCTGCTCTGAAATGTTGATGTTGGCAAACTTTCCTGTATATTCTTATTTGGCTCGGTTACCTTCTATTTCGTGATCTGAAAGCACATCAGCTCACAGACAGTTGAGTGAGCTGTGACCTTTCAGAAGTTCCAGGTCGGAGGTCAGTCATAATCTGCCTATCACCATTCCTGTCATAACCTGTCTGACATTTCACTGGCTCTGACTCCAAATGTCAAGCCATAATCTGTAAGGGTGAGCGTTGCCAGGCTAAGGCTCCGCTGCCTCTCACCCATACATTTCTGGTTTACTCTAGTACTTTCTCTCTGTTTCAACTTTTTCTCCCGAGGATTTGGTTTCATAAACAAACTGGATGTGTTTATGATATCAAATTCTGTCTGAAATGAAATTGGAAACTGTCCACTGGGTTCAAGTGAGTTATCTTTTATTTTGCTCAGTATCTGAGTGAGTTACACATTTGTGCAGGGGGTCAACGGTGGCCTGCATCTTTGTTTGGATGAGATAGACTGAAAGTAAATGAGTATTGTTGCTGGTGTCTGCTTGTATTCTGAGCCACTGGAAAGATGGAAGGAAATCATTTGGTGCCTGGCTCCCCCTTCGTAACGGGGAAATGGATTGTGAGAGAAAGGAGTGTCGAGCCTCATTTATGCCTTGATTCCTCAATCTCTTTATTTTTATCCCCTCCACATGGTCAGGGCGCCCTGCCAAATTCATGCACAGGTGTGTGTGTGTGGGTCTGTTTGATATCTGGATGCATTGCAAACTGGTAATGCATGCTCATTAAAATTTAATATATACAGTATAGCATAAATGTATAAAGGTGCAGTAGTGGTCATTGCCTTTCCAATGAGATTCAGATTTAGAAGAATTTATTTGGCCATTGTAGAGGTGATATTGAATGAGAATTTGGGTTAGAGCGGTTATTTATGGGATATTACTTTTTATTATTTTTGACCTTTTGTATCTGCTGCTCTCATTCACCCTTGCAGAAGTGCTAGTAAATATTTTCCCAATTGCCACATAGTGTAGAGTCATTTCACCCATTAACATGTTATTTTTCATCCAAACTTTCTACCAAAGAAATAGTCCCAATGAAAACTATTGCGAGCTAGGTATGTGGATTATCTGAATCATTGTTTCTGGAAAAATGTTTCACAAATGTTTTTATGCAGTACTTTGAGCACAGACTCCATTGTAATTGGGTGGTGACAATAGCCTAGGGTATGACTAAAATGAACTACCGTAGAGGCCCCGAATCTGTTTTTTGAAAAAGACCTTATGAAAATGCATTTCAATCAATAAATCAATCTTTTTTTTGTCCCCGTAGGGAAATTAGTTTAGCAGCACAATCAAGTAGGCATTGCATCATTTGGCACACAGATAACCAACAGACATACTGATAAACATACTAATACACACACAATACAAACGTCTTTTTTAAAAGTAAAAACAATTGTACAGCACTCACAGTCTCCTCTCGAAGTTCTCTTGAAATTATTTTCTCTGCCATTAAGTATAAGTATATAATTATATCCCAGGTCTGTATTTTCTTCATGTGTCAGAAAACATTCTAGTAGCTTAAACTGGTGCTATCTAAACACATTTAGGGCTGACTAAGTCTAAAAAAATGCAGTAAAACCTACTGGCCTAGCGACAGAAAAGCTAAAAAACAAACCACAATGCAACATAGGAGCCGCTGTTACATACTTCATTCAAAAAGAGAGTCTGAAGTTAAAACTCTGTCTACTTTCTCACCTTCACACACCTTGCCAATCAACGGCTGAAGTGTGCTTGCTTGTTGAATTGTCAACATCCTGCTTCCACATTGGAAAGCTGTGGGAGAGCGGGTTTTACAACCCAACAAGCATTTCCTTGACAAACTAACCCGATTAGAGACATATTTCTCAAAACCTGCAGATCTAGATACCACAAGGTGTATACTGTATATTTTTGTGATTTAGGTGAACCGAACCTAAAAATATAAAAGTGAGTGAACTGCAACCTCCATTCAACTTTCATAATATAGATACAAATCAGCTATCCATTTAAAAAACAATTAATTTATGCCCCCGAAGACAGCCTGTCTTCACACAACGTGCATCAGATATTGATACCACTTTCCGTTACTGTTAAGGCCTCTTACTTTGATGTATTGCGCGAATTTAGGTCATGAGATTTTATGACAGGTTGGTAAAATATATTCCTGCAAACAAAAAGCTAAGTAAACCCAGTTCTTTCTGGGTCTGTCATCCCATATATCCCCTGTTCCCATTCTTTCATCAGTCAACCAACACCCACTTCTTGTCACGTACATGTCATGGCAGTTTTTTGCGGAGTCTGACGTATTCAGGTACCTGAAGCGCTGTAAGAAATGTCAGATCTCTCCCACAGCCCCTTCGACAAGTGTGATGAAACGTTGAGGAACTTTGCCACTAGGCCAGAGTGTCACCCCATCTTCCAGGCCTAAGGCTAAGACATTATCTCCAGCTCCCCAGCAAGAGGCCCCAGCGTTTTGGCTTGGAGCTAGAGCCAATCCGCAGCATCTCTGTACGTATAGATGCCAAACCCATCACACCCCCTGCGACGACTCCTTCGCTTTATGTTCCACCTCGCTTTTTTCCTGTGTATATGATGAAGGTGTAGCGTGAGTGCTCAATCGTTGTGACATATATAGGTCCTGTGTGTTTAATGGTGTGTGTGTGTAGGTGTGTGTGTGTGTGTGTGTGTGTGTGTGTGTGTGAGAGGAAGTAAGAAATGGTATGGGGTTGGAGTGGGGTTAAATGCGTTTGTGTCAATCATGGAGACACCCATAGATTACCATCACTTCCCCTCAATTACACTTTATAAAAAGCGAGGAGGAGAATTGTGGAAGAAGAATGGGAAAAGGGTAGAAAGAGGAGGATGGAAGGAAAGATGTCAATTATAAAAATGGAACTCTTCTCCCGAGCTTCAAAGGCTAATCGCATTTCTCCCATTTCACTTTTCAGATTTTGTTCAAGATTACTGTCACACATATATCATATGTGTTCCGCAGCTGCTAACACTTTTGCTGTGTGTTTCACACAGTAGTAGCAGAGAAATCAGCCTGGATGGCCTATATTTATTACTCTGATCCATAATATGACATTATTGCATCATCTGTCCACCCAACATTTCTCAAGCCCTAAAGCACTCGTAACGGAAGTGACAGACGGCGACTGTGTGTGTATGTGTTTTTATGCGTTTGTTTGTGCGCATATGTGTGTGTAGGCCTTTGTGTACAAGCTTGAAGCGTAGCACAGGTTGTGTTTGAATTGATGTCCAATCGTTGCGAGTTTGCACGTCCATATGTTTCAACCCGCAGCTACATCCACCATCTGTCCCAGTATGATGCTAATTTAGCTCTCCTGTCATAATCAACTGTCTTTGTATTCCCCACTGTCTAGAATTGCCTGCGTTGTTGCCGGGGATTGCTGTAGTGGCATTACACACTTGTTACCAGGCCACTTCCTGGCTCCTGGAAGCAGTGCTGGTGGTTATAAGTGAGAGCTCTGAGGGTGGCGTGTGTTTGTTATGGAGGGAAGATAAAGGCTATGAGTTCAGCGGCTCTATAGTATGTCTCAAGCGTTATTTGGGAAAGCATGTCATGATATTCTCTGGATAATCACTCAAAGTTTGGGTGTTTACCCATTACTCAGAGCGGGGGAAGGTTAGTAAACCTGAGGAGTAGTTTGCTCATGAAGGTCAACAGGGTGAAGGTGAGAAAATGTGTGTGTGGGGGTGCAAGTTTGTACTACATGTGGCAGACACATTCTTACTATACCTTAAGTCTGCAGGGTAATGTAAGACAAAATTTCTGAATCATGAATACACGTATACGTTGACAAAAATGTATGAGCTGTATTCTGTTGCAAATGTATGAGTAAAACTAAAGCTGATTTGTTTGAGACCGTACAGGTGGCTTGATATACTGAAAACAAAACAGACAAGGTGACAACAACACATTGAAGTTTAAAACAGTGTAAAGAAGATGTGTTTCCTTCTTTGAGTGTGTTACTTTCTATAGCAGCATTGAGCGCATTGTTTTGGCTACGGGCAAAAACAGAAGCTATGTTGAAATGTGTCATCCATTTTGATCAAATTTGTTTGTAGTCAATTTAACAAGTGGTATGGAATGTTTTCACTAGTGACTGTTTACTGGTATGGTAGCCGGAAGGAGATTTTTTTCATTTTTACTTGCACTTCAATAGGCTTGGGTACCTATGTGGAATGGGAGCTAAAGCAAGCTTATGTAAAAGTGGCCACTGTGTCAACAAGAGGCAATGACACAATTATGATAAATGCTAAAATATAATTAACAGTAGCAGAATAACAGAGGGGAGTCATAAAGTGAATGAACTGACTCAGCAATGTCAGTTGTACAGCAATATATGTCTAAAGTTTGCTGACAATAACCACCAAAAGCTACTGGTCTTGCGAGACCAAGTTAAGCTGCATCAGCAAACCCCTGAGTGTAGTGAATTGGGGAAGGATGCGTCTGAATCAGCTTTTAATTTTAAAGACAAATATTTTGTTATGTCTCCTTGTATAGTCCAACTTTAAAGAATACTTACTTTAAATGCTGACTTGAATCAGTATAAATTCATATTAATATTGGCTGTATAAATTTGCTTCATCATCACTATATGCATCCACCGATACGACACTCTTGTGTTTGCAAAATCTGCAACACAAACTTGCCTCCAAAAGCCACAAAGACCCTCTAACCACTATGAAACAATTAAGTTTTGAGTTTTGGTGCCTCAGTAATGTTTTAGATTTGAGCTTAAATAATGAAGCTTTCTGGAAAAAACAGAAAAACGAAACAATATTTTGCTTGATGTGTGGGGTTCAGCAACATTCCTCAGCCAGCAAAGCCATAATCTTTACTGTATTTCTTACTACAAGTCAACCATCTGTGTTAGACAACTATGAGGACTTTGTGACTTACCTTAGGGGACAGAAATTGGCGCGACGCATCAAAAAGGGCCGATAATTAACGCAGCGCACCGTGTTGTTATTGCAGTCCTGGCTTCCTCTCAGAGCTCTGCAAAGCTGTCATGCAACCAAACCTACATCTGACGGTTGCACGCGTATATGTGACGTTTGTGTTTGAAGGTAAAGATGGAGATATTCCTGTGGGGAGATGGCTACCAGAGGGGAAGATTGAAAGAGAGACATTGTGTGTGGTATGCTGTGACAGAGAGGCCGACGCTTGTAGAGAAAGAAAGATAGAGACAGAAGAAAGAGGAATTGGTGATTGAGACAAAAGCAGATGAGGGGAGAGTTGAGTGTGTCCTGCCTGATAAACAGGAACATGGCTCATCATTACAGGGAGCACCAGGGGAGCACTGAAGCCCATCTGCCAGCTAATACATACTAATGCTCTCACTGCACTGTATAGCCACCATCAAAGCCACAGGACACGGAAGTGGCATGTGCACTAGGTAGCACAGTTTATTGAAACACAGGACTGGGGTAAATCAAAGCAGGGTTTCAAAGAAGGACTACAGTGTGAAACCTAATTCTACATGTTGATGTGCCAGTGAACAGCAAAACCAACCAGTCAAAATTAAAGTTGAGGCAGCGTCTGTAGGTGTCCATAGCTACTGCCTGCATCATTTTCTCCAATCAAGATGGAAATGTCCTGGTGATATGAATTTAAAATAGTTTTCAAATCGGTTTCAATTGTGTGAACATCATACGCACCTAATGGATTGGACTTAGACCACCTCCCTGTACAGTATGATGCCATCCATCAAATGCTTGCTGGGAGTTTGTTCTTTTTCTTCTTTTTTCCTCTTGCCATAATGTGTACACTTTGTTGGCACCCTGAATAACATTTTGGCTCTGCTGGCGGCTGCCCTATTTTCCTATCTCTTTTTCCTCATTAACCAAAAACACAAGTGTAAAAGATGGTCCGTCACACAGCGCAGTTTACTGTGTCAGGATGATTTCAAACAGGTTTAACTCCCCGAGCGGTTAGGTTTGACACCCACTCAGGCGTGCTATTGCCTTTGATTTTGTGTTGTGTTGTGTTTTATTTTTTTAAACTTGTGTGTGCGTGTGAGTGGGGTGTCAGTGGTGTAAACAGTGAATGTCCCTGGTGTCTGGAGGTATTACACTGAAGGGCAGCCATGCATACAGGCCTAGAAGGGCCTTTCTGAATCAGTGGACAGGACTGGCGAGACCTTTTCAACACACATTAAAGCAGGGTCACCTCACTGAGATACAGGTTTGTGGGAGAGCGACACGGAGAGGGGAGGAGGAGGAGTAAGAAGACGCAGATGGGGGGTAAGGGTTGCATGTGAGTGCCCTCTTCACTATACCTTGTGAAAATGTGCCCTTTCATCGCTGTATTCCCATGTGCATCTGTCCATATGTATTTGTGTTCCCTGGCTCTGGAGAAAACTCGTATACTGTACATGGTCACGATATGATGTCAGATATATTGGGTTGATTTGTTTGGAGAGGTTTCAAAGTTACATTAGTTAAGTTAAGGGAAATCAGAACTGACTACACTCCGGTAAAGGCAATGTACATACAAAATAGGCTATGCATTGATCAGAGTAGTTCTAAAGCTGTCCATGTTGTCATTCTTGATATCATAAGTTGCGTATCCAAACTCAGCGCAGGGCCCTACATTCCCTTATAGGCTTAAATAAAACACGTGCATGGGTGCACTTCTCCTACCTCAGCAACAATCTGTACAAAAATGTCTCCACTTATCAAACTCGTGTGTGTGTGTGTGTGTGTGTGTGTGTCTGTCTGTCTGCACGGTGCACGTGTGTCTCAGTGCATCAGACCGGTGAAGAGAAGAATAACCCAATTATAGAGACAGTCTGCCTCACAGACATATAGTATGTGCATGGGTACAAAGAGGTGTGTGTGTGTGTGTGTGTGTGTGTGTGTGTGTGTGTGTGTGTGTGAGAGAGAGACAAACAAAGGCGAGCACAGTGAAGGAGAGTGATTTTTGATGAAAAGAACACAGCAGAAAAGGGGGAGAACAAGAGGAGAAATCGCAAGGCTCCAATGAATGAATGCAGAATGAACAGGATGCGTTGAACAAAAGTGAGCTGGTAAAAATGAAATAAAAATGATAATTCTAATGTGTGAGCGGAACTCAAATATTGAATATTGGGATTTATTTAAATGAGGAATCCTGCGGATGGTGCTGCACCATATACGCCTCAGTTCATGTACAAAGTACCTTTCCCTCTGCAGTTTTTTTTAGGGAAGGGGGAGGATAAGGAGGGGAATGTGGCCCTGAACCTGACAATTTGGAGGATGCGGTTGCATAGCAACAGACAGCAGCCGAGTACCTAAAAAGCAAAAAAAGCAAGGCTATTTGGCTTGTTAAATATTCTCTGCCTGCCAGGACAGCACTCACAGCCAAATGTGTTTCCGTACAACCAGAATTAGAAATGCAGCTTTAAACAGCACATAAGGTCGAAGCTGTACACAAACCAACAGTCATTCAGTTCATCTGTTTATTTTCTCCAAACTGGACTTTATTGATATTTTTATCTGCAGAATATCAAACATGGACATGAGCACATCCTTTATTTATAAAAAAAGTGATTGCATCTATAGAAGATGGCCAGTTGCTTATGATAAAATATTTAATATAGCAAAAAGATGACTTTGTCGGCATCAAGTCACATATTTCATTGTCCACATGGAAGGAACATATTGCATTCACATATTATCTAATATGCCAATATACAATGGGGAATTAGCATTTAAAATGCCATTTGTCTGTTTGTGAGCTTATAACATGCGCCAGGGGTCGAAGTCATGGCATTTTGTCATATTACAGATAAACACAAAGCAATTTCCCCTTGAATTTATTAAGATTTCAAATGTAAATCCTCAGTCTGTGGACACTCGTGTATGTCTTGTGCGTGCTTCTGTGTGTCCGGAAGGTTGGGAGATTTCAATAAAGCAATATGCAGCAGAAGTTGTTTGTTGTCTCTAAAGTCAGCTGTAGATTAAAATAAACAACAAAACAAAACATGACAAACAAGGTTCCCTTTATTGAACTTCTCCTTTATACGATGCCCATACATTATCTGCTGTTGAATAATACATCAAAAATGCATGATTTTTTTTTGCTTAATCTAGTTTGCGTTGAATCCATACGAGCCCTGAAAATCAAAGCCCTAGTCTTCCATAAAGCTTTTGCCAACTTTGCAGCCTCTCCACTATCTCCAGCCGTGGTTATTAAGGTTTCTTTTGCACATGAATAGGACGCCGTTGCTCGGGGATATATTGTAAGTGACTGCTGTTGATCTCGCCACCAGTGTTTCTCACAGAGCTGTGAATAATAGATAGGAAAGCTGACCAGAGATAATATGTCTCTCATTGAGGACGTAGCTCCTAGCGCAAGCAGCGTCGGCGAGAATGCTAACAAGGAGCAATTTTTTTTATTTTTGCGAAGCCACAGAATGTTCCTTTTTCTGTTGGCTCTCATGCATTTATTAATAACAGAGTTCCTTTCAAAACATCTCCTCTGGATAAGATGGATAACACATTCTTTTTATCGTACTCTCTCCTTCACACACACACATCCAGCTCATCACTGTCAGTACGATACACTGGATGTGTATCGTACTGACAGTGATGAGCTGTGAAATCGGATGGGAGGGCTGGAGTGCAGTTTTATCAACATATAAATTTGGGTCACAGAATAGATTATCACCCCTCACACGTCACTCTAACACTGATAGATACACACAATCATAAATTACACGTCTCTTGAAAATTAATGCACTGTTTAAATTGGTAAATGATCATTCTGTAGATTGATAGTGCTGTGTTTCTCTTTCTGCCAGATGAATATTCAAATTTCACTAATATATGTTTTCACATCTTAAGGAATTCTGTAAAAGTTGTTGCCTGAATACAGTGTAGGCATTAATATAATTGCACTGGCATTGGCTGTGTATTAAAAGAAAGGACACTACACTTCTAGATTCTCCGTTCATTTGAGATGAATTGAAAGAGCCCTGGTTTACCTTATAGAGCGGAGGGACTGGACTGCAGAGGCCATATCAAAAGGATCCTTATAGAAATATAAAGACAGACAGCTCTGTCGCTCAGCAGAAGCACTCCACTGTGAAGAATTCACAGTGTTTGAAGTCAATGACAGCTTTTAGGGATTTGGTGCAGACTCAAGCCTTCTCTTTTCCCAATCTCACACATAAAGATGAGTGTGTGTGTGTGTGTGTGTGTGTGTGTGTGTGTGTGTGTGTGTATGTGTGTGTGTGTGTGAGTGCAGATGTGTCTGAAGGTGACAAAGACATGAAATACAATTTCAGCTACCCTTGGAAGCCAGTAGTGCTGGTGCTTCTAAAGGTTTAAATGAACGTAATGCCTAAATAACCCATTTGTAATTTGCAAGTAAATTGCAAATAACCCGCTGAATGTTTTGCTGATCTGGCAACCCGGTTTTTAAGACAACAACACCACAGAAGCCCATTTTCTTCAAGTTAAGACAAGAAAAACTACTTAAGATTTGGGAAGGCCCATGGTCATAGTTAAGATTTGGGAAAGATGTATGAAGGATACCAACATACACCCTGACCTCATCCCTCTCCTGAATGTAAAAACAGCTCATTTTAAGCCGTAAAACAAAAAAGCCTTTTCAATTCATAATTTTTCCAAACAGAAACCAAATGCACTTTTTTGAAAAAAATTGTTCCAGGTACTAAATCAAAGAACTGGAGTTCCTTTTGCAGATTCCTGATTGCAGTTCCAAAGAAAAGTAAAGATTATGCAAACTAGTTATTTCTTTAGCTGCGATGGACTGGCGACCTGTCCAGGGTGTACCCCGCCTTTCGCCCAATGTCAGCTGGGATTGGCTCCAGCCCCCCACGACCCTGTACACAGGATAAGCGGTTGACGATGGATGGATGGATGGATGGATGGATGGATGGTTCTTTCTTTAGGTTGGCTTACATTGTGTACAGCGGTGTTAGTCTCTACACGCGTGTTGGCCTTTTTCTAGGGTCAGGAACTATGGCCAAAGAACAATTTTAACCCAGGTTCCTCTCTTTGATATTCAGGTAAGCAATGACATGTAACATAGTGTACATAACATGCAGTGTAAGGGGTCATTGAGGCTGCTAATGCTCTTAGTGATGCTCTTGTTTGCTTAAAGCAGCAGTGCCAAGAATTCCGTACCATAATTCATATGTCAATAAGGATGTTTAACAGCTGTGTTGAGGTTTTTTATAAATATGTTGGCTTTCTGAAAGAGATGTTTTTTCCTGTTCGGGAGATCTACTGGCATCGCTTTTCTAGTTAATGCCGCTTGGCTGGGAGGCAAAGCAGAGACAGCTTTGTTTGTTGTATGTGAAGGTGACAGACAAGAGGTCCGCCCCTCTCGCCCCTGCAGATATCACCTCCTCTCCGTTTGGTTCACATCAGGGGGATTAGCGTCTTATTTCTCAGGTAAAACAAGCAACATCAATGGAGTCCTCTGAAAGATTTGCCTTCTGTTCTGCATAAACCACAGCCTCCTGAGCCGTTTATGCAGCCCAACATCAATCGATCGGCTGGGGAATAGGCAAAGCCTTTATAGATTCACCTTCCCCTCCTACGAAAAAGAGGAGATGAAGCCTCATCTTGATGGGTTTAATTCTGGGGAGAAAAGATGGAGGAAAGGTGAAAGAGAGGAAGGACAAAGGAGGGAAAGTGAAGATGACGGCCTCCTCCCACTGGATTTGGCTCCAGCTGGTAGGAGGAAGAAAAAGAGGACAAATCTGTGAAGGAACTGAGAATCTGTTGCCTGTTGAGTGACTTTTTCTTTCTTTTTTCCTTCCTTACTTTGCTACTTTCCTATTTTGTCCCTCTCTTCTTTTCCTACTTCCTTCCTTCCTTCCTTCCTTCCTTTCATACTTGATAATTTACTTCCTTCTTTCCTTCTTTGTTTTCCTCCCAGTCATCCATCTTCCCCTGTTTTTCTCCTTAGATTGTTCATTCTTCCTTTCCTTCCTACCTTCTTTTTCCTCCTACCCACTTCCCTTCTTTTCATTTTCATTCTTTGCTACCCCTTCCTTCCTTTATTTGTTTGTTTCCATTCTGCTCTCCTGTTTTTGCCTTTTATCTTTCCTTTCTTCACTGTCCTTCCCTCCTTTTTTTTCTTTCTTTCTTTCTTTATATTTCCCTCCTTATTCTCTCCTTCCTTTAATATAGTTGTTTTTTTGTTCTTTCTTTCTTTATTTTTCCTCTGCCCTCCTTATTCCCTCCTTCATTCCTCTTTGCTTTCTGTAAACAAGATTTCACAATAAACATCAGCCCTGATCACTAACTAACTAACTAACCGCCATGGCCATTAGAAATGCAGATCTGAAAAAGCCTTATCAGTGTTTTCTCCTATTCCTGCTGATATCAGCTGCCCTCACCCCCCTCCACAACACACATAAACCTACACACACACACTACACACACAAACACTGTTATCTCTGCTATCTGGTGTTTAGCCAACTCAGAGTTAATCCAGTGTGAACCCACTCCCTGGCTTGTACTCAGCAGTTTGCAAACAGATTTGGAGAACAGTCACACACACACACACACACTCAGGGAGTCAGAGAGTTTGGCCTTGGAGCAGGGAACATCACGCTCCAGTAATGTGATGCTGAGGCAACACTGTGGTACAGTAGTGTAGCATTAACATAAATGTGCATCTCAGCGTGAGGAGGAGGAGGAAACGTGGATATTTAGAGTGTCTGATTAATCCTGCAGTGCACTCACTGTGCCTATAGCACACACTGTAAGGCTGTGTCCTTACATTGCCAAAACAAGGCTGTGTTGCTAAAGGTGACATATGAACCACTGAGGGCTTATCAGACACCAAAAACAGCCACAGCAGTAAAACTGTGTAGCAGTATTATCAGGGAACTTCCTACTTCCAACATACATGAAAAAGTGAAAAATACTTATTTTTCATTCTTTGCTTTGTTCTTGACCACTGCACGGTGTTAGACCTGATTTGTGTACTTGCATGTTTCTCATTGACTAGTGCAGTGAATTGCAACATCACGCTTTTCACTGTGCTGTGTCAAGAGTTAAGCCAGCTTTATAGAAACTCTGTGAAATTTTACTGCTGGAGAACCTGACTCTCAGCTGCAGATCAATCATTCTGAACCACCTTATGTATATGTGAATTTTAAGTTCAGTGTTGCTAAAAAACTAGCCAGGATAGATAATGTTTTTTTGTTTAGTTTCATTATTTTTAGTAAAGTAGAAATGCATTGGGTAAAAACACAATCTCATTACAGTATCGAACTTTGAAAAAGCTTTTACAAATGTGAGACACTGGTCACCGTTCATCAGTAAATGTTTGGAGCAGTGGTTCCCAAACTCTGGTTCGGGACCCATAAGGGTGTCCCAAAGTAAATATGTGGGGTCACAAGATGATTAAAGGGATGACAAATGATGTGGACATGAAAATTATCATTGGATTTAATGCCATAACCCTATGTCATACTGGATTAGAGGATTACCAATCAAATCACACGTTCATGGTAATAAGCTCTGTCTAATTTGCATGTCAATACTTATTATATGTTAAATGATCATTGCTGACCAGCATTATCCAGAGTAGAAAGATTGATTTAGTGCTGGCCTTAGACAATAGATTTAACAGCATCTTCATCTGTAGTAAAGTCTGACTCACCAGGATACAAGGACTGCCCCAGGGCTCCATTCTCACCTGTTTTTGAACAGGCTGTTTTTCAAATGCAGCTTTTTTTGAAGCTACTGCTGTGATTTCAGCCACGCAGGTGAAGAGTTAGCTTAGAGCTGATTGGTCAGATTCCAACAAAAACACATAAACACATCAATTCACTCTTTAAGTATGTTAAGAAATGGCCACATCCTGGAATTCCCTTCTTTTAAAATGTCTGAGTAACTTGGCTGATTTTTCCCTATCGACCTGTTTCTACTTGTCATAAAAGCAGTTTTGCTTCTTCCAGCAATTTCCTACAAACAAGAACCACTAGTTTGAGAGAAAAAAGAAAATGACCTTTGTGTCAGCCAATCAGATTCTACACTAGACTTGCTCAGTTGTCAAGATTGCTTTTTCTAAGAATAAAATAATATTTTAAGACTCAGGAAAGACTATGTGACTCATTAGGATGGATGTTTTTGCGTTCTGGAGCAGCACTGTTGCAATGACTTTCAATTCCTATACTTCCCTTGCATGCTCTCTTCAGTCTACCGACTCTCTGCTCCTCTCTCTCTCTCTGTCTCTGGCTTTCTCAGGAGACCTGGTTGGATAAGACCGCCTGGGCTATAAAAGCAACAAAGAGCCTGGGGAGAAGAGTCTGACACTCAGAAACATTCAGCAAGTTTAAAGTACGGAGGCAAGAACCAGAATGTGCTGTTCTGAAGCAATGAACACACACACACATTACATAGATATGTGAGTGAAAAACACAGACAACCCATTTTCTTTCTCTTGTCTGATCCTTTTTTCCCTGTCTTCTCCTCTTCCCTTCTTGAAAGTTTCCATTTCTGGAATCCCTCGAGGCCTCTTTTTTTGGTATTATTGTTCGGTCAGTCTGGGACAACGCGAACTGGTTGGCTCCTTCTCCTTCAAGCACACACACTCATTTATGTAAATTGTCATCAGAAACGTGATTATTCCACCTGTTCTCTTTGTGTGCCAGCAGTCTGCTATTACTGTACATATACTGCTCCACACCGTTGACTCAGTGTTGTATAACAAACAAACTCACTCCCCACTGCTTGGCTCATGTTGGCAATTGCTTGATTTCAGCACCTCACATACAGCACTGCAGTGGTCAAATTAATGAGCAAGAATCCACCCTTCCCTCAGCGCTTTAGAGGAGAGCTTTTCATAATAAGCCAAAAGCAGAGCAAGAAATATTCATTTTAACAAGCTGTTTGTGTTTGCATATAAAACTTTCTTTGTAAAAGACATATTGGTCTTAAAATTATTCAGGGATATTTTTCCTGTTATTGCTGTAAATGCTGAACAGGTAGTATATTACTTGACTGAACAAAATGAGTTGATTTAAAAGCATTAACAAGCATTTATTTTCATGTTTTAGGAAAACAGTGGTATCATTACTAGAATAAAAGGTAGAATGGATATTTGGAAAGTCATCCCAATACCTTCAAGGATATATATGGTGTATACCATCCTTATTTTTGAAATGTTGGCCGTCATTCTTCCTATCTGTAATAACAACATTGTACTCACCAAGTTTTGAGCTCAGATCTTAGCAGCATCGCTAACATTTCCACTAGTAGCATGGTAGCACGACCAAATGCTACATTGCTCACCACCACAAGGTCTGCACCTGCATCTTCCTGTTGATTTTAACAATCATAGTGTGAGAAAGAGGGTGGGACGATGGAATTTTGGGATGGCTCACTTTGAGATTTGCTCCATATAAAGTAGTTTAGATATTGTGGCTGAACTGCTGACTTGTTTACAACCTGTCTTATTGTCTTACTACAGTTGCTAAAGGTATTACTGCATTTCCCAGTAGCTTTTGGCTAGCCATTGTAATAACATAATTTTTAGCATGTAGCATGACTAAACACTACAGTGCTGCACTTTTTTTCTCTTTAACAAAAAAAATGCTCTATTATTGTATTATATTGTATGACCATAGATGTTCCTTGATGCGATAGCTTCAATGTGTTTAGCTACTTTTTCTGAAAAGGTTGTAGTGTTGCCCACAAGCTACAAATGCTAACACTGTCTGACTGCTGTTTCTTCCTCTATCATGATGTCACCATGTTCCCAGATCATAGCAATTCAACTAGAGAGTAGCCTATAATGTCATCAAAACTACCAAAATAATGACCAGGTTGTAAGAAACCAGAATTATTCTTTATACTTTACAGGCATGGTACTGCATTAGAAGGCAGGTTTAAATATCACACACACACACACACACACACAGGAGAGGAGATAAGCCCAAAGGAATCAACAACAGGCAGCCTCTCTAAGGGTTCCCCTGTCGAGGCAGGAAGCCACTACATCGTCAGCTCAAGATGTGACAACACTCAGACGTTAATCAATGCAATACACCCTGGGCATTGCCAGGGAATGACCCTTGTGTGTGGCAGTGTGACATACACACAAACACACACACACCCCTCCTCAAACAGCCGACCGATTACGCATCATAACACAGCTGATTTGCCCCATGGGTTGACACTCGCTGTCCAGACAAATCAGATTGTCCTTCCCAGCCAGCCCAGTGGAGTGTGTTTGTCTGTGCCGAGTGTTTACATGCTCTGGGTTCATCTAGATATTGCTGTTGTTCCATAGCGCTTTCTGCAATGTAATTTGTCACTACTTGTAAAGTGTTGAGCAAAGAAGAAAAGCTGAAGGCAACAGGATGGAAGAAAAAGTGTATCATGGATTTTGACCGGGTAGCGCAGCACTTTCTTCTGGGAAAAAGGTCATGCTGGGTAATACTGGAAAACTCTCTGAGGGCTTTAACGGAGAACCCGTGGCCCTAAACACATCTATGTTCATAAATAGTACTCTGCATCAGGCTATTTAAGGCTATTCTGATGATATCTACTGTGGCTTACAACCCAAATGTTTCATCCGCAAACAGCCTCAAAATTCCCAACAAACACTTTTCTAGAGCTCTGCCTGCTGAATCCCCCTGAAGCGTAGCTGGGCCCCATCCCAACAGATTCCTCATGACCTCTGGAGCACAGAATCACTAAACTGCCTCAGTCGAAAAAAACTGCTTGTTCGCCTGTAAACTCCCCATTAAAAAGAACCGTGGGCCAAACCGCTCTCCTCCACCGCTGTCAGATGGCAGTTGTTTGCAATGGCAGAGGCGCCGCATGAAAGGGTCTAGGGGTTTAAGGCAGCTACTAGTTTGGATGTCATACGAAAAGGACATTAAGACAAAAGACTGCGGGAAAACAGAAAAAATTGAAAGCCGATGTGAAACACACCCTGTAGTTATGATCAAATTGTGAGATTTACTGCAGGGGACCATGCGCACAGGCAGGGATGTAAGATATATGCCAGATGTAGCCAGACAAATGCACATACACACTCGCTCTGTGTCTGCTTTGTGCTATTTTGGTAGATGGGGATGACTTGGCAAGTGTACATATATGCACTAATGTAAGCAGTGGGTCCATGTACATATGGGGAGGTATAGGGTCTGGCACATGTTTAGTGTGGTGACCCACTTTTCTTTACATCTGGACCTGATAACTTCCCTCTCCAGCAGTAATGGGAAAGAGATTTAGACTGTGACATCTCTATCTTTCTCTATCTTGACTGACTTTGAAACTTGGCTGCAGCAGCCCAAAGTTTCATCCATAATCAGGCAGCCGGGAGTGTGCCATGAGAAATGAGGAACCCACTCCACACCACCCTGCAGTGAAACATACGCTACAGTACAGACTGATGCTGTTTTTAAAGCTGCTCTTGGTTTTTGTGATTTACGTGCAAGGTTTACATTTCATATGGAATGAACCGAGAGGTCCTTCTATCCATCCCAAAAGAAAATGCACCATTGTTTGGTCTTGAGTGCATTGAGGTTACATGGTGCAATTTAGTAATCCAAACAAGTCATTCATTTTTAAAATACATTTTTTTCTTAAAGGCACACTCCCTGATTTTGTCATAGCTGCCAAAACCACCTTCAAATCCCAGAATTTTCTCAAACTGGTGTTCAGAATCAACAGTCTACCGGGGCACTATTTTGCAATTTAAGTGAGTAGGAACACCAGAATGTGGAAGAGCTATACTTCATCTCACCTTCTTAAAAATGGTTCGGGAGCTCAGGGAGTACTGAGTTCTTGCAGGTTGTACGGTGACTCCAGAATGGATACAACCTTTCCAATGTCATGTAATGAAATAATCATCTTAATGGCCACTTCATTGCTTGCTTTTGATATGTTCTTTATAAACAGATGGAGTTTACTCAGTTGTCATGGAATCATAGCTGTTTATAGATGAAGCTTGACAGTTCATTCTTCATTTGAGATTGTTTTGTCAACTGTTTCCAACATCCATTTCATGTTCTTTAGTCCTGTCCGTTCCCTCAAATGTCAGCACAACCAAGAATTGTTTGCTATTAGTCAAAGTTATTATTAGTCAAATATGTCCACCAAAGTTGAACTTTACGCGAAAGCCATGCGAAGATGTACTTTTCCTATCTTAAAAATGTCTGTGTGGCTGAGACCCAACAAATAGCCTGTATTTGGTAAGTATGGGTGATTTATGTAAAAAATTACATTTTAAAGCTTTCTTGTGTGACGATTTCTTTCCACCCATGTTTTCTCTGATTGCGCCTGATCTCTTCAATCTTAGCGAACCACTTCTGTCCACAGCCATCACACAGGGGTCTTTCCTCGATGAACTGCAAAGACTGACAGGTCCCAATAAATCAGGTAGGCTTTAGAAAAGAAAACTAAACTAAGCCTTTAAATGCCTGGACCATCTTCAATTTTTCGAATCTCTTTGTGAGTCACTGACCTTTCCAGGATCCACTGAACCAGCTGGATTTTACTGTACCTTCTAATATACTCGCCTTTTTTTTCTAGCTCCCTTGGGCCAATAGATGTTCACCTCAGGATAAAGACATTGTTAGTGTGACTGAGGTATGTTGCTTTAGAGACTGACTTCCACTGCCACATGGGGTCCCGGGGGAGCCACGCTAACGTTAGCCTGATCTATCTGCCTCAATATTGGTATTGATCCGTGTTTAGTGTCGATGCCGGCACTGGGGATTAATGATAACACACCACCGGTCGGACACACACCGGTGGAGCATTGCTGGACACAATCGGTCTAAGCGTGGAAGGACATGCACGTCGAATTGCTACACACATGTGCACGCACACACAGAACACACGCACACACACATCCACACCTGCCTAAACACACACCACTACAAAATGTTCTCTTTTCACTTCTGCCGCACTGCAGAGCCTCTGCTGCTTTGCTCCAGCAAAAAACACACTCGCAAAAAGCTGAGTCGTGTTGATATAGCCACAACAACTGAGCAAGACATGCCAAACCCTCCACACACACACACACACACACACACACACACACACACCTCCTCCTCCGCCTCCTCCTCTCTCTCTCTGCCGCCGAAAGCCAGAGCAGACTGATAAGCAGGCAGCCAGAGACGGACTAATCCTCCTACACTGAGAGACGTTTCGGATGGTATATGATGAAAATCAAGCTAAACAGACAGAGAAAGAGAGGGAGAGGATGAGGGAGGAAGAGGGAGTGTGCATAGAGAGAGATGAGGGGCAAAAGTGAGGCAAGGATAAAGATTAGCAAAATGATGAGGATAGAAATGGGTTTTTAAGCATTATTAGTGTGAAAGGAGGGCTGAGAGTTGGTTTTATTTTAATTTCCTCCCTCTTTCTCTCTCCTCCACCCCCCTCCTCCACGCATCGTGGCACCGTCTTGCATGTCGTTTTTGATAAATGTTGCTATTTTTCAAACCGAGCCTCTCCACCCGTTTGCCAGTCTCTCAATCATTCTTGCCCATCCTCTCTCGCTCTCGCTCTCTCTATCCACCCCCTCCCCACCCCCACCCCCTCTCTCTGCATCTCTCTCCCAGTCTTCCAGTACAGAGGCTGATGTAGGTCAGTGCGTCTGGTGCCTGTCTGGAGCTGCAGAGAGCCTCCATGCCTGGTCCTCGCCGACCCCTGCAGCGTCTGCAACCGTGCCCGAGCTGAGGACACTGCTCCCTGGGCTATGTGAGGACACGACCAGCCCGCCTGACCTGACCTGGAGGAGGATGTGCCTGCAACAGAGGAGGACGGGGGTGTGAGGTGATATGGGGTGTCTGTTTACCATCGAAAGCTTAGTTAGCAAATGTTGTTTGCATGTGGATCTAATGCGTAGATGTATATGTAGACAGAGAGAGGCAGAAGGAGAGGTAAAAAGGCAGGAGATCGAGGGGAGATAGGCGTCTCAGTCGTCTGTCTCTCCTCTGCGATTTACAGCACTACGGAGAGGTTTTTTGGGGGAAAATGTTCATGCAATGTTGCCTCTGCGTTCACCTTCCTATACTCACGCACTCTCCACACTGTCTGGCTCTTTCGCCACTGCACTACCTAATTTCTTTATGATGCTTTCTGTCTCTTTCCCAGACCCGATGCTTCAGCGTCTGCAGCCGTAAATGTTTCTGCAAAAAACCACAGCGACCCAGCAAACTCCAAACTCTGATGCGCCATTCCTCCCCCAAAAATATTTTCTTTCTTCTTTTGCAGTATATCCACTCCTGTGCTGCTCCATACGGATCCAGGTCTGAGAGATGTCCCCTCCTGAAAATGCAGAATATGAAAAGTGTCTGCCCTCCACGCGTTGTATGTCGATTGCCCTTTTGACAGAAGCCAATGAGCGCAAGGACGACAAATTTAGCAAAAGAACAAAAAGCTTTGTTGACGACTTCTCCATCTTCTGATTTTGCTCTTCTTTGCTTCCCTTTCCCCCCACTTCTTCTCCTCTGCTCTCATTCTCCGCTCCTTCCCACTCCTCTGGCTTTTAGACAATGCCCCCCCAAAAAAACGATCGTTGTATCAGTGTCTGAGTGTAGTAGAGTGCAGCTGTGAGAGTGGCTGAGTGTGTGCGAAGGAGTGTGTGCACGTTTGTGAGTGAGTTTGATGTGTGTGTGTTTGTGTGTGTGAGAGAGTGTGTGTCTGCGCTCTCGATATGACTCTGCAGAACGTCTGGGTCCTGCAGCAGTACACTGGTACTTAGCTGGCTCTGTCTCGCCGTGAGTTTGTGTGTGTTTATGCATTTGTGTGTCTGCATGGAAGCGCGTGTTCATGTGAGTTTGTCTGCATTGCCGTGACACAGCAATCATCTGACCTGCCTCGTCATCACTATCCGGGGCGAGGGATGCTGGGAGTTCCCGGGGCGTGGCGTTGCCGTCCTGACCACACCTCCATCTTGAGCTCATTCTTTCATCCGTTTCCCTTCATTTGACTCTCATCGCTCCCCCCCCACCATGACTGAATCCTCTGGATTGCAGCAGTGATGGAGGGGAAAGCGAGTCAGGAGGCGAGGACTCTCAAATCGCTCCATTCCCACAACAAATGTCTCAGCCTTTCTCCTGCTTTGCAGTAACTTTTTATTTTGCCTCTGTTTTGTTCATGTTGTACAATCAAGGACGCTCTCTCTTTTTGTCTTTGCATCTACATGACACTCACTCGTTCTTGCTCTGTACCACTTTGTCTGTTTCTGTGTCTCCAGGATTTTGAAATATGATGGGAGGAAGGAAGGACATATGGATCAAGAAAGAACAGAAGGATCTTTCTGTTGAAAGTTTTTAGCAATCTAAAAAATTGCTAACTACTTTTTCTGTCCAAATAATAAGCTTGATTATTAAAACTATAGACGGAAGGAGAAAAAGAAGAGTTGTGGTCATCAAGAGAGGGTATTCGGTGGGTATACAAAGTAACATGTATCCATACATTATAAAGTCATTCGTTACAACAACACTACAAATTAAGGCCTTAAAAACTACTAAGAGGTGAGCCTGACAGCTTTAATGTCAGGGTTATTATATTGGATTGCATTATATTGTAAGGTGTTCCTGTTATTTTGCCCACTTACACATTTCAAAGTATGATTAAAAGCAATTATCTCATCTCTCTCGTGTATCTGTTTTTAGCCCTGATTGTCAAAGTAGAGGAAGAAACACAGAAGGACACAAGGAAGTATTAGGTAATGTGTGTTCCATGGCAACTTAAAAATAACTGACTTTGTTAGTGTTGTTGTGTAAGGGCTGACAGCAGTAGGTGGGTGATATGGTGAGATGGCCACCTGCACTGTCTGCCACATCCACACAAAACACAGAGAGGACAAACTGCCTGTGGATGAGTCACACACAGGGAGAGAGAGAGAGAGTGTGTGTATGCAAATCAGTGCTTATTCTTCAGATTTTCTGTTTAACTGCAGGCTGGAGGGGACTTCCCACTGGTTTTCAAACTTTCAATCCCTGGAAACGCTCCAATTCAGTTAGGGCTGGACAGACATACGCACATGTACACACACACATACAAAGGCCTCATTGTGTTTGACCCCGGATGACGAGCAGGCAGGTCAAAATGGCACGTCACTCCTAGGCGTTTGAAAAAGGCAAGCACATGGTAATGAGTTCCTCTGTTTGACAGCACGCAGAGACACCCGCTCACACACATTTTCTCCTCAATGCAGCTCGCTCCCTGCGTCTTCCATTTCTATCTCTTTGCTTTCTGTTATTGGATTCTTAATTTCCCCCTTCACATTTACGACACATTGTGATGGCTATGTTCCCGTTTGTTTTTCAGCCTGGTCTATGACAGCCTCGGTTATAATAAACCCAGCTCCCTGCAAAGAGGCAGACTTAAACACACATAGACACACACAGTCACTCTACGTTCATTTAGGCTGCAGTTAGCTCTAGGGTTGGCCTGACATATCGATTTAATATTTATGTTTTATTAAAAATTGCATATTAAACACAGTGTCAGTAAGTGCTAAAATAATGGACGTTTCTACCTTGCTGCAGGTCTAGTAAATATGTTTTAAATGTTCTTTTTTAAAGCCCCTAACATAATTTCACTAACACCTCTTTTAATGGAGTGTTCTAAGGTTAGAAAAATGCTATATCACAGATTTTCCACTGTGATAAAAAATACAATTCTGGCAAAAATGAAGGAAAGACCATCTTAAAATGTTTTTATACACAAAATAATCCTAATTTAACCCAGAAATATCACCATATGCACATCATCCTCAAACCCCCACCTTCTCCGCACACACTTTTAAGAAGTCGCTGTAATAGCCCCAGCCTCCCACAGCACTCTCTCATAATGACACTATCCCTTTAGGCGTCAACAGAGCTGAGACAAAGTGCCGGTGTATTTGGGGTAAACACATGGCTCCAGCAGCTCTGAAGATGACAAAGTGATAGGCCAGCGTGATGGGGCCCGGTGTCCCAGCGCTGCCAGAGCCTTACATCTGCCAGTGACAGAGTGGAAAGCTACCTGACAGCTGCTTCTCACACATCAGATAAGATTACAGGTATATCTGCTACACCTGTTTAAACAAACCTACGTGTGTGCATGCTGCTGCTGTGTGTGTGTGTGTGTGTGTATGTGTGCTGAGACCGGGAAGGAGATAGAGAAAGATAGCAAACTAATCCTGTGGCAGGTGCACACTTGTAATTGGGGCAGCTAAAGAAATAGACTGATGAAGAAGCTCATTATTATTTATGTGTTTGATTTATGTAAGCACCGATGGGGGCAAAGGGGTTGAGTTGTGAAATTTTAAAGAGTTTAGCCTGACATAAGTCTTATCATAAATTAAGAATGCACATCATAAGTGCGTAACTGATGCTATATTAGAGTACATGAAGATCTAATCAGACAAAATAAATTGATTTATTTGTTGCTTCCATCGGTGGCTGATTTCTCTGTGGCAACCATTAACTGAAGGACAGTGTTTGCCCGCCTTTTAATTATCACCAAAAGCACTCCTGTCAGTCAGTTCTGTTGCAGGATCAACGAGTCTTCACTGCCGGCTGATGACATCACCTGCATGATTTAATGATGGTAGCTCAAAGCAGTCGATTATGGGATGGAGATCAATCTGCTGTACATGTTAACATGCATGCACATACATACACACAATGTACAGCTCATCAGCTCCCTTTGGCTCTAGCCTGACATCTAGCGACACAGGCTGTAACGTGATCCTACATGACATAGCTATGTTAACATAATGGGGCTGTGGAGGAGGAGGAAAGTGTACATTGCAGAGCGTGCAGAGCAGGAAGCTGCTGGAGTGAGTGTGACTTTGTTATTTCCGTGTGGCCCTCACACTTAAATCTACACACTTTTTCATGATGTTCATAATTACTGGTTTTCAGGTTTCTCGTTTACCATAATGCACCAATGTAGAGTGAAAACACCAGCATCACCTCACTTGCATCTGTTGATACTGCCTGCTGTGTGATGTAATGATGTGAGCTGGTGTTGTAATGATTTGTAAATAACAGGTTGTGTGAGCTGTGTTTGGGTGGGTTTGCTCTCCGCTACATCCCTGCTCACCACACTGCAGTCTGACTAACACAACATGTTGTGGCTGCCTTTGTGTTTTCTCAGCATTTCCTTGCCCCCCTATTACACATTATCTAAATTTAGTCAATACTCATCCACAAGAACGTAACAAAGTTCTAAGTATATCCTTGCAAGCTTCACCTTGCAGCAGGGGAAAGGACACTGTGTTCCTTTTAACACACACACACACACACACACACACACACACACACACACCTAGTTCGTCTTTCTTCCAGTGGAGTCTGACAGGAATGAGGTCAGACACACCGATCCTCATTGCACATTATTATTATTATTACCCGTTTTTTTTATTCAGCCAATGGCAAGCCAAGGGGAGTGGCTTCACTGAAAATCAGGATGGAGACAGAAGCTGATTGGCTTTTATATCTCGCGATGAGGGTATAAAACGGCGAGGTTCTCGTTGTTGTGTTTACAGTAATATTACAGAGCGCGAAGGAAACAGGGAGACTATGAGAAAGCGCAGCTGCTTAATTCAACCACATGGTTCCTCAACCGCACAGACAAGCTGCGCTGCAGACAGCCAGGTTCACATAAGGGACTTGCACTGCTGTTGCCCACAGCGGCACGTTTTGAGCCTTGCAGGGCGAGTTTTCAGCCGCACAGGCAGTTGAAAGTTGCTGTTAAATAGTTTCGGGATTTCTTGTTTGTTTCCGTGAAGCGCACTGGTAACAGTTGAGACAGCAGACGTTTGCAAAACGGGCTGACCTGAAAAGAAGAGCCTTGGATGAACTTTTTAGCCCTGGCTTTAAAGCGCCTGAAATAAGAACAAGTGAGGAATATTTTTTGTGAAAGCCTAGGCATTTTTGCGCACTCTAACTTTATCAAAGCACTGCACTGGACAGTGTTTCCAGACACTTGGAAGAAAGGATGGTGCAGCACATGAGCCAGACAGAGAGCGCCCACGCTCATTCCCCCGGCGGGGACTCAACGGACACGGGAGAAATGGACTTGGAGATGGATGCGTCTCCAACCCCCGAGTCGCCCTCCTCCGGGGTGCGGAGCGACTTGGCGTGGTGCAAAACTCCGACGGGGCACATCAAGAGACCCATGAACGCGTTCATGGTCTGGTCCCAGATAGAGCGGAGGAAGATTATGGAGCAGTCGCCGGACATGCACAACGCGGAGATCTCCAAGCGACTTGGGAAGCGTTGGAAGCTGCTGAAAGATACAGACAAGATCCCGTTCATCCGCGAGGCGGAGCGGCTGAGACTCAAACATATGGCCGACTACCCAGACTACAAGTACCGGCCCAGGAAGAAGGTCAAGTCGGGGAGCGGAACGAGTAAGCAGGCGGACCGCGGGGAGAAAAGCGGGGAGCGCAGCGCAAAAGCCGGTGTGAAGCGAAGCCCAGCGTCCAAAGGAGTGAGCAGGACGCACAAACAAGCGGGCATGAAGACCGCTCCGGGGCAGGATTATGCGTCTCCCGGTGACCACCAGGCGCTGTTCAAATCCAGGTCAGTGTCTGGGGCTAGACAGATCCCGGAGAAGCGCACCGGAGAAGCGAGGCGCGGTCACATGTTCGGCGGGGCAGGCAGCCTGGAAAGCGGGCCTCCCTCAGTGGGAGTCCCAGCCAGTCCCACCCTGAGCAGCTCAACAGAGTCCAGCGACCCGCTCAGCCTGTACGATGAGCAGAGCCCGGCGGCCAGCGAGTCATCACACACCGCGCGCCTCAGGTACGCTCGCGCCTCCTCTCCAACACCGTCAGCCTCTCACTCTTCCTCATCTGTATCGTCCTCATCATCAGATGAAGAGTTTGAAGACGAGCGGCTCGACCTGAACCCGAGTCCCGGGTTTGAGAGCATGTCCCTGGGCGGCATGGGCTTCTCTGACGCAGAGCTGGACCGGGATTTGGACTGGAGCTTCGGGGAGTGCGGGGCGGGATCTCACTTCGACTTCCCCGACTACTGCACCCCGGAGGTCAGCGAGATGATCTCAGGAGACTGGCTGGAGTCCACCATCTCCAACCTGGTTTTCACCTACTGAAAAGGACCACGGTGGAGAGGAACCGTGAAGTCCCCCACGTTTTCAAATGTTCACCCCCCCTGACAGGCGTGTGCGTCCAAACCACAATATTTCCGCCATTCTTTCAATAAATAAGGGAGAGTGAAAACAGGAAAAGAAGCCTGTGTGCGCGTTAAAGCCCAGGTACGCGCCGCTCACAGACTTGGATAGCGCTTGGTGCGCTTGACGGGAACGCGCAGACGGGGGAAATGCTTAGTTTGCATTTGGACACAGAGGAGGAGTGAATGTAAGCAGAGAGCAGTGAAACACACGGACTTGAGCTCAAATGTTCAATCCAATCCGCAGAGGATGAGGACTGAGACTGAACTTTGAATATTCATGTTATTTTGGGTCGGGAAAAGGGACATTTACTAAAGAGCTCGTCATGTTGGGTTTTGTTTAAGATATAGCCAGTTCACATTGACCATCAAGTTGCTATTCAGGTGTAGTTTTTTTCCAAACTCAAAATAGTTTCAATATCAACAGGCATGCCCTCCGAGATAAGGAGGATTTTGTTGTTGTTAAATGCGTAAAAATGTTCATAGCTGCGTAATTACGCAAATGTGTGTGACCATAGGACACAATTCACGATCACCAGCTTCTCTTTCAACGGCAGGACTTTAAAACAAAGACTGACTCAAAACTTCAGAAACCCTTTTCTGAACCTTTTTAAACACTCAGTGCACAATTCAGGACCAATGTTCCCCGACGCGCATCCTTTCTGCCTAGTGCTTCAACTTTGTAGTTCCTCTGTGTCAGATGACGTTTTTTATATCGATGTATTTATACCGGCCAAACTTTTTTATACATAGAAGTATTGTCCTCGTACAGGTCTCGTTTGTGTTTGTGCACATACACCTGTCTGTATCCAGTGCGGAAGGGCTAGAAGTGTATCTTATTTAAAATGTCTGACGTCTCTCACTTTTAAGGAGATTTGAGTGTGTCATGATTTTCTACTTGTATTTTTGTACAAAATCTATAGAAAGGGGGTTTCCAGCAAGTGGGTAGCCCACAACATTGTTGTTTGGCTCTACATTGGTGTTTAGACGTGCAGAGGGGGAGGGGGGTTGTTTGGCACAATCTGACCTCACACAGTGTTTACAGTATTTACCCACATGCTTCTTAATGGCACAGTGACTCCAGTTTCACCAGCCAAGTAAACAAAGCTCCACTTAGGCTCCAAGTCTGAGTGGTGACTGTTTCCAGTACACATAGACCTAAAGTATATGAGTGAAAGATCCCAGAGAGTCACTGTTTGGATAGAGCTAATACCTCTGTGTGCTTTTTTCTTTATCAAGATAAGTTTTATTTGAACCACTGGATGGAATTTCACACTCATTCCACTTTGCCTAGATCTTGGAGGGAGGGAGATGTATGAAGTGCTTCATCTGTTATTGCGCAAATTGCATCAAAAAATAGTATTTAACCTTTCTGTACCTGTTGGCTAAGTATAGCAGGCTAATTGTTTTCCTATATTATGGCATGGCAAATAGCATTTGTATTTCAGATTCAGGTATATGTAGCTATAGCTGTTGTGTTTAAGATTTTTAAAAGAATAATAACATGAAGATATTTATGTAAACTGACTGTACTATAAGCAAAGATTGTGTGTTTTTATGTATGATGATGATGATGATGATCAACGACAGGCACTAGGACAGCCATCTTTGGACATCCATATGTTGAAGATGATTGTGGTCCAGGAGTTTCTTTTTTCCTTTTTTACCTTCAAGACATCTTTTCTATCGTCCTTTTTCTTTTTTCATTTGTGCAATATGCTGTGTATGATCATGTTTTGTCCAATCATGCCAATATCATTTGATGTTTATAGCTCAAAACCAGCCAATGTTTGGGTCAATCACTGCCTCTCAGACCTCTGTACAGATTGTCGTTTTTTTAAAATTTGTTTTTCTTTTCTTCCAAGAAGGAAATAAAATCAGCTGGAACTGAAAAGTACAAAGTGTCTTTCTCTTGTGGTTTTTCTCTCTCTGAACCTTTTTAAAGGAGCTAAAGTAGCCTACTATCAACGGGTTACCCTAACCTAAGTTTTATGTAGCACTGTGAACCAGGAGGAGACAACTGAAGCAGTCGTACATATTAAAGCCCCTTTTTTGTCCGAAGTGTGCTCAAGAAAATGTGAGCCCTCGTTATCACATTCCATAGTGAAGCCTTATTCAAAAGATCCAATCGGGTGTCAGATGTTTGTGTGTTTGTGTGTGTGCATCTGCGTGTTTGCTGTAGGTAAGTGTGCAGCTGCAGACAGTGAATCAATAGCCAGCCGGTGAATTGATAGGAGTGGTCTCTTTCTCCCTCTCTTACTCCGTCTGATTTTACACGTGCAGAAAACGTGGCTGCCATGGAAACACTGTATCCAAGAGAGAGGGTGCAATCCGCTGTGCCACTGTGTGTGTGTGTGTGTGTGAGTGGGGGGGAGGGGGGAATAAGGGACACAGACTGATCCATCAGGGTGGGGTGGGGTTGGGTGGGGTGGGGTGGGTAGGCGAGGGGGGTGTCAGACATTTCTGCAAGGCATGACTGGAATAAAGGAGGATGAGGAGGCGTGTGTGTCTGTCTGTCTGTGGGTGTGTGTGTGTGCCAATAGGAGGCAGGGGGAAGAGGGTGCAGAGGGGGGTGTTTGTCTGTCCTGGTGGATCGTGCAGGAGACTGCTCCCAAATCCAATTAATTCCTTCTGGATGCATTCATTTGTCTAGTACATCTGATGAGAAAGAGAGACCCCTAAGGTACAGTATTTAGTGTGTATCAATTTACGCCCTATTCCACACGAGACGTTGGTAATTATTTCCATCTCTCTCTCTCTGTCAGGAGAGCAGGGCCGTCTCCAGCTTTCCACTGACATGTCGGGCTGGGTAATGAGAAAGATAAGGCATGGTCATTACACACACCATCCCAAAGACAAGACGCCGGCCCCCAGATGTCTGCAATAAGCTTGACATCACACAGGAAATAGTGTGCGGGGTGTGTTTGAGGTGTGCCCTGTTTTAGAAAAAAAAAGAAGTCCGATCACCCTCAGAGTCTGATGGATACGAGGAGATAGAAAAGATGTCGATGCTCTCCTCACACACCCATATTCGCACACTGACCCAGATAAAGACACATGCATGAGTGTCAACAGATTTCAGACATTCATGAGAAGACTGGAGGTACTACACACTTGACCTTCATGGCTGATCACAGCATCTTCTTTGTTTCCTGTGTGAGGTTGAGAAAGATGAAGCCAGCGTGTCTGCTCAAAATACAGACCAAAACAAACAAGTGCAGTTCTAGTTAGTGTGCTGTAATTTGTAGCAGAAGCGAAACTATTTGTCATGTTTGAGGTTTAATATGAAATGAATTTGTTTAACAAAAGAGTCTAAACTTTCTTCTTTGAAATGCTCTGTTCATTTTTCTTAATCAAAGAGATATTTCTTATACTGTATTTTGTTCCACCAGTGATGAAAGTAACTAAATACATTTACTCAGTTACTGTGCTTGAATACAATTTTGAGGCACTTGTACAGGGTATTTCTATTTTCTGGTGCTTTATACATATACACTGCAAACATATGATAAGCTTATAAAATAAAATGCAGTTTTATAGATTAAACCCATGTGACCCCTTACATGTAAATGAGCTGTAAGTTCCATCATACAGACTTTAGTTTCCCCTCTAAACTTCTCAGATGGTTTTATTTTAAATAACCGTTTGAGTTCAAATTACCCAATTATTCCACAAAAAGTAAAGATTAGAGAAAAATCCCAAATACAAATTTGTGTTGGAGAGTTTAGTTTTTCCCTTTTTTTCTGCCCCATGAATCACCTAAAATATTAAAGTCTTTTAGTCACAGTGCTCTTATCAAAAGAGTGCTTTTGATACTTGAACTACATTTTTCTAATAATATGTTTTACTAGTGTTTTTAATGCTTGACCTTTATTTGTTATGGAGTATTTTTAGTGTGTTGCATTGGTACTTTAGTAAATGATCTGAATTATAATTTTCTGAGTGTGTCTGTGTGTTTTAATATATGTCCCCTGTGTGAGAACAGGAAAAGGTTTAGTTTAGTCAAGTATCACATCAGATCCCCAAGAATATTGCAGTGATAACATATAAGATGAACATACCATAAAGTGAGAAGAGATCACTGCTCCATGCTGTGCCGTTAAACTGTAAATCCCTATGGGACCATAATAGGAATAATATAGAATATTATATATTGATAGTAGACGAGACTGAAATACTATTAAGTCCATATAAACCCACGTTTGATCATCACAGACGCTACATGAATAACGCAGGAGTTTTATAGGGATTTTTTTTGCACGCTGCCGGTGAAGTTGAAGGCGGGACACAAAGTCATAAGGCATGCGGACAAAGAAATATACAAACACCGCTGTCATGGCATGCAGCTCAACTTTGTTTCATTGATTTTGTTGCGCTCCAGCGGTCTTTGCAGAGCTCGGAGGTTCGACTAAACCACATAGTTGGAATGTAATAATCCGATAGAGGTGTGGAGATAAAAAGTTTGAACAGTGAGCCTAAACTTTTATCCCGAGGCATGTGTCAGCGTTATGTGGAGACAAAGGAAAAGGATTTGAACCTGGGATGTTAATGTGTAAGGTTCGCAAAAAAGTGGAAATAGTTGGAAGCAAGAAGGACTTTGGCAGGTAGGCTGGAACCATCTCTCTACTATTAATAACGTGCTATAATGCTTTCTTTTCTTTTCTTTTATCTTAAAGCAGTATGTCCATATGGCTTTTATTTTTCATGTCACCAAAGTTTCTTTTTTTAGAGATGGCTGTCATCTTAAATATAAAAAGAGTTCCTTTGGCTTCGAAGTTAGTAAAGAGTTATTTCAAAGGAGGGACTGCGTGTGTGTTTTTATTGTTGTATAAAAAGTGCTGTAAAGGTAGTTTGTAGGAGATCCGAGGATATCTGGTGCTAAATCTGGACTATAAAGGTAACTTCTGCCAGGCACGCTTCAGCTACTGCAGCCAGTACTAGATACCACTGCTTTAAGTTTTTTCCAGTTAATTATAGTGACACTTGCATGCTGTTTGGAGTGCCTGCTTGCTGCCCAGTTTCAGCACAGCAGTGGCTGGACAGCGGCTGCCTGCAATGATGTGCGCGTGTGTGCGTCCGTGGTGTGTGCGTGTGTCTAAAAGAATTGTGCATGGAGCAATGGTTACAGTTTGTTTACCTAACCCATCTGATGGGTGGAGACTTGAGTGGACAGATGCACAGCGCACATTGCAGTACAATCCAATATAGTGGACAGTTACAGGACAGAGTTAAATTATGTCTGGCAGTGCAGGGGGGCATGTGTTTGCCCTAGGGGTCCTGGCTGGATAAACAGGGTAGTGGCCCCATTAAACTTCCAGATAAACTGTGGATTGACAAATCATGGCACTGCATCAGTTGTAAACATATGACTGTGGCTCTTTAATAGTGAGCTGCTTTTCATAATAAACAGTCTAAATATCAGTCATTGCAGCTCATGCACACATCACCACATCATAGAGTACATCTGTGTGTCTGTCAATAACAGAGCTAGTTAAAATAAATCCTGGCGTTGTCTCTGCTTGAAGCACCAGAGGCTTAGTGGTTGATGGGGATGTTGATTTAGGGACTGTACAAAAGTTACTGAGGTGGGGAGGGGGGTGAACAATATGTTTCACTTTTTGAAAAAGCTAGGCCCTCTCCAGAGCTAATAATATTTTAATCGGTCCCTCCCATTGGAAGAAAACTACCCTCAATCAAATATCTCGAAATAATACAACCATGGGCCTATAGAATTCATTCAACTCATTTCACAATTAATAACTAATGGAAGCTAAATAATTTTAGGTGGTGTATGGCAATCTAAACCACAAGATCTTAAAGGTGGAGTTAGCGGTTCTGGAGAAATCCAACACCATGGCAAAAATCATGATATAGAGCAAACAACAACAAGGCAAGTAATGTAAAATAACGTTAGCTAAGTTGTGGGTTAGCATACTGTTGTTACAGTTACTGCTGCGAAGCTAACATTAAGCTAACACGCAGAGAGGATGAGACGATCCCAGAGCCAGCACAACAGCTCCAATCAGCGATATTCACAACTCTCCTGCTGCTATAGCTAACATCACAACAACAGCATGTCTTGGTGAACTACAAAGTCCGAATGTCTGCGGGCAAATAATGTTAGCAGACACACAAATGGAACGGCTGGAATAGTGTGTGCTCGGTCCAAGCCACTTTCTTTGTTTCGCATTTCCAGAGCCAGAGTACACACATTGGATTTTATTTTCAGTGCACACACAAAACGGACAGCTAGCTTGATTTGACAAAATGACATGTTTTGGATTAGAAGAATTAAAGAATAATTTTCACACAGCCGCCAATTGTACAAAAACAAATTATATTGAAGAGATAATGTCACTTAGATCCATAAAGATCCAATGTTCTGTTTCTCTATTTGGCCATTTTTTATCTTGCAAGGTGAGAAAACAATAGAAAACTGCCTCCCCTTTGCTTCCAAAACAATTCAGACCTCCCTTAAGCAAAGAAATATAACCCTCATATTCTCACCACATCTTCCCAATAATCATTTTTATAGTCCCTTACTGCTAAATTAGTTTGTTTGCGAGTACATTAAGTTCATAACTAACTATCTAAGCGACATGGGTGCAAGGAGAGTGAGTATAGACGGTGGCAAATAGCAGCAAGTCCTCACTATACGTGCTCATGAACGCCGTACACACAAGAGATGTTATCACTCCACCTACATCCAGACTTGGGCCTCGGCCTGCATTCAGACATTGTGGCACACTGTGTACAACAGAGAGAGAACTCATTGTTAAGCACTGTGCCGAAACAGTTTAGCATGATAGAGGAATTCTGAGTCATAGTGGTAGGTGTACTGTATTACGCTTGAAAAGAAAGGGACATGTTCTGAGAACACTGATGCTTGGATCATAATTTCTAAAGGCTTACATGGCAGAGTGTACAGTCTCTTTCTGTACAGAATAGAACACTGTGCAAACAATGTTGCGTAAGAAGTCATGTAAGTATTTATCTCCACAGACACAGACATTGTACTTTTTCTATTGTGATCTAGATCATATGGATCTGAGAAAACTGCATCCCGAGACAGGCGACCTACATGCAGCTTGAATTTAAATGCTCAAATTGGAATGTGTCATTGTTACTGTGACACAACCTAAATTACATCATCTCCTTGGACAGTTCTCATAATTTCAGCGCTCAGCTTGTCTGAGCTAGTGCCAACATGGAGGACAGCAAAATGCATAATGAAATAAAAAGGAAATTGTGCGACTTGTTAAGTAGATTCAATTCAGTTTAATTTAAAATTGCATCTGAAACTTTGTTCATACAGCCAAATACACATACCAGTGGGAAAGAAGTCAGGTTATTTATAAAGACAAAGCCGTTCATTGCGAATGCGTTTACTCCCTGACAGTGGCACATCCAGCTTGGCTGTGTCTCCCACAGAACGCAATTGCCAGTGTGTGGGTGGGTGGGAAGACAGTGAGGGATCATGTCCTTGTCACATAGGTGGTGTGAACCACCAAACCTGGTTAAGCAATTTAGCTGCAGGTGAAAAGAAGCAGCAGGTGACTGCTGGTTGGAGGACATGCTGACATGTTGCAGATCTTCCCACATATCTCCATGCAATCTGTGGGGTTTTTAAATGGTTAATTTAAAAGATGGAGGACTAAATCCACAAGCTAACACCAGGCTTTAGCCGTTGGAGATAGACATATCAAATGTTTATATTCCAAAGTTGAACTTATTTTAGTATGAAATTTTCTCCTATGTGTAGTGTTGTAGATTTACTTCATTGAGTTCAAAATCACCAAATTTGTAGATCCACAGCACCGTTAAATTGGGGACATCAAACTGAAGAAACATGAGGGGAAACAAAAATAAAAACAAATGTGTTTATAACAAATGGGATAAATGTAGATAGCAAACACACATGTGATGACTTTTCCATTGTTATTTTGCAGAGATGTGTTTTTTTTATTCTGCTGTCAAGTAGGTGCTACGAGTTATACCCTGAAAGAGGTAAATGCAGACATAGGCAGCAATTAAGCAGAATGCAGGAAGGTGTGAAAGCAGACTACTAATAAATAGGATATGCTAAACAGCTCCTGTAGTAGGATTACAGCTCCATAGGGGCCTGAGGTGGTTGGAAGGCTGTCGATACCAGACGGAGGCAAACTGTTCAGGTGTTGTGGTTTGTTTTGCTCTCAGTGGATCAGTGCTGTCTCTCAGATGAAAGATTTTCATGAAACAGAGCAATAGGAGACGCGATGACAATCTCCCTTGTCCTTTCCTTCAGCTGGCTGCCCACTGAGCAGCAATACAGCTAGGCTTAGAGCCGAGGCAGACAGGAATGGAGGATGTGACGATGCTTTTGATTACTAACCCCAAGAACTGGTTGTGAAGCTATGAGCTACCTGCGGCGTCCTCTGGAAGAAAATCCTCTGGTGGGCTTTAGAAGATGTTCTCATGCTATTTGAGGGATGATAGTGGACTATCAAAACATTACAGACTGGGCTAAATTCACTGGTAAGCCGTTCATCTGCAAAGGATGATGAGCTGGTGGTTTCTTTTATAAATCAGTCCACCGTGTTTCCTGCAGGTTTCAGTGTTCAGCTCTAAGTTATTGTTCCTCCCCCATGGTGAGAGACTGTCCGGCTCCTTCTTATAAATGGACTTAAATGCATCACAGGCCTTACAGAGAATATATGATGTTTCATTCTTTCAATACGATAATCACATAAACATCTACACAATAGCATTTAGTTAAATGAGAAACCATTACCTATGTACTTATCCTACGAAGTATGGTATTGTGTGCTTTCCACGCCTTGTGCTGCCTTAGGAGCACCACTTCAAGTAAGGTGCTACACGGACCAATAATTGTTCAGTGTTTGTGCCGTCCACAAAATTACGCAGCTTGACGGGAGCATTGCAGGAGGCACAGTCTGATGCTCAGGCAGCAGAGGAGGGGAAAGAGCAAAACATTTCTGTGATGCATTTTAGAGCAAAAGCAAGGGAGCAGCAAGTGCCGTCTTTGTAATAGGAATCATACCGCCCACTTAGACACGGACCGGACGAGATCAGGTACAGTACACTGGTTGTTACGGTTTATGTAGTAAATGTAATATTTAATGTACCATTGCTAATGATGGGATGGAAAAGAAGATTTTTGGAAATCAGCCCAGCAGTGCTATATGAACACCACTATTCTGACCTTGTGAATTTAAATTCAGGCCAGTGCGTGTATTGTTTAACTCACCCTGGATGAAAAAAACTGTAGTGAGGGCCAGAGAGTTTGTGAAGTTTTCATTCGTGCTTAAGCCAAGGGTGAAACGCTGCAAAAGGTCACTTTTGTTTAAAAATTCCCAGGGTCAGGGAGCAAAGAGATTTTTTATTTTTTTTTAAACTCAGTATCTAAATGTTGATCTGTTCTGACTTTCGAGAGGAATAGGCTGTTTTGATTGTGGGCCACTACCTTAACAGCAGTTTAAAGTTCAAACATAGACTTTTGAAGCCCATTCCCAAATGAGGCCCCTGTGGCTATGGCCATGTTTCTGAGTGAATACTGAAATATGTCTGCTCAAAAGCGAAAAAAAAAAGAGTAATGCTACTCATTATGGTGACTCAAGGCAGTGGGTCTAATCTATTATCCTTTTTTTGTATTATTTTGTTTCCTCCAAATTGGCTTATTAAGGACACTCTTGTGTCCCACAGTGACCTCTGCACTCTAACTGCAGTAAGTGACCTGCACAGAGTTTGTTACTCAAACAACATAGAAGTGTTTTGTCAAGATTGGCAAAATATATATAAAAAAATGAAAAATATGTTCAACAAATACCTTCTAGGTTGATGATGGATTAACTTAACTGTGCAAAGCTTCCTGTAAATATCTAACAGTTTTTTCAGCAGCCTCCGTGTCTCTAATTCAAGTGCTAGGCATGGTATGTCAGATCATTTTTAAATGAATGCATTTATTTAGAACTGGCAAGTGAATTAGCAGATGTGTACAGCAGAGAGAAATTGTGTTATAATCTTTCCATTTTCTCATTTGTCGTGGTCATGCCTGTCAGCAGCAGTTAGATGCAGAGTAATGATTTCTAATTGTATGCTTCTCACTGCCGCCAATTTCAGACCGTGATAAACTGATGGTTAGCTCTGTCAAGAAACGTGAGTGATTCTTCCTGTTCTGTCGCTACTTTTGGCCCGCCCTCGCCAGTCCTGAAATGAAAAAAATGTCCAATCTGTTCCTGGATTGAACAAAGCATTAAAATTTGAGCACAAACCGAGGTAGAGACACTCTTCTGTGGACCCATATGTACAAATGTTGAGTGCTTGAGCGAATAAGCGGGCGTGTGAGCGCGTGTGCATTGCTGCACGTCTGGAGGAACTGCAAGATATGTTGTTGTGACATGCCTTGTCTTCCGTTCTGCAGAAAAACAAAGACAGTCTCTGCTGGATCCAGACAGCATAACTAATTAGTCACTAACACACATGTGTACACACACATGCACAGACACACAGATACAGCAGGGATACATGCGGGAGCCAGCGAGTAGGATATGATGTCACCTCCATAACCATAATTACCCGTCATAAATCATGTGGTGTGACATGCTGTCACAGAGTGAATGGGTGTCCTATGTGCCAGCCAGGGATGGCTGCACTTTACTGCTGGGTGCCACCGTGCCACCGTACTACGGACTCGCTCAGACTCAAGTGTGTGTTTTGACGTTCATTTTTCTTCACCCATCATAGCCTCCAGTGTTCTTTTATGGTCCCTTTGCTATCGTTTAGTAACAGTCAGCGTGGGTCTGACAACACTACAGTACACACTGTGGGGATTTTCTCATGGTAGCTGTCTCTTTCACAGCATGGGGTAAAGTTAAACCAGTGTGGGTCGTCTGGATTGAAGCAAACTGATATTTTTCTTTATTTAAATTTGAGCTTAAACACCCTAAAAAGATTTATGCAAAGAAGTTTTTTGTTGTCAGCTTTTTTTCATGGGACACTGTAATAGCAACAGTGGAGTGATTCTTTTTTGAAATTCAGTTGCAGTTACTTATGCCAGTAATACTATAGTTGACAGTTGTTCGCTGTCTTACCAGAGAGGAGAGTTGATATGAAGTTTTCTGCTGAGGAGCTAGAGGTACGGTTGGCGGTTAACAACAGCCAAAAAGGGGGGATTGCAACTTGTGGCCGCTTTGAGTGACAGATGGGAGCCTAATGCTTTGTCACCGGCAGTCTGAACACACCATTAGGTAGAAACCCTTACTCTTCCCAGTCTACGGTTAAACCACAATGTAATGTTTTCTATTTCTAGATGTTAAATACAGTCGATGTGACGTGTGGGTATGTGGGCTTTGGAGTTTAGACAGAGCTGGACAGTCATGTAGGTAATTACTTTTGCAGTTGTAGTGAATAAATTAGGAATGAGTAAATGTAAATAATAATATATGGAATATGTAATGACAAATCGATGACATTTTTCAAGTAACTTGCCTAACACTGAGTAGTAGCAATGCATATATCACTTGAGAATGAATTCAATTTAAGACAACCAATGAAGTATTGAATAATAATAATCCTTTATCAGCTAAATCAGTACAGTGGACATGCTCAGCAATATATCAGTGTACTGAATAGTATGTGGCTGTGTAGTATGTGTGCACTTGTCCTTTGCGCCTTTGTAGGGAAGTGTCCTTGCTTTATGGAAGAACAACACGGGGAGTTTTCATTCCCTGTGGATAGGCACACATGTACCACACACACACATGCATGAGTAAAACTGCTGACGGTGCTGAATAGAGCAGCTTCCCTGTCACTAAAGCCCTTGAAGTGTGGAAGCAGCTCCAGCAGTCCTTCTGCTGTTCAAGTCAAACGTACACCTCCACTACACCCCACCCCCCTCCTCTTCTTCTCCCTGTCTCCTGTTCCTCCCGATTCCCTTTTTTGTTCTCACACTAATTCAATGCATTAACTTGACTGTTGTGACTTCCAACAGAAACAATACTGCCAAAGTAGTTGTATAAAATGTAAATTTCCAACAGCCCAAACAGTTTATACATTCAAGCCGCGCTGAGATGATAAATTGCTCTACTTCTCCCAAACCACTGAGAATGTGTGCACCCCCTGCCTCCTTCCTCTCCACCTCTGCCTATTTGCCTCCTCCCTTTTCTGACATATAGACTCATGCACATCCTTCTTTCTCTCAAACACACTCCACTGCTCCCCTCACATATACTGTAGCTCACACGCTTGATCAAATATACACGGCGATTCAGAGAGCTATATTTGTCCGCTCTTCGCTGTGTTTTTTGCTTGTGTAATCTTTCCTTATATAAGTGGACTAGAGGCAGGTGGGTCATTACATCTGTTACAGCGCACTCAGGAGAAGCACTTGGGTTTTGTTTGTGTGTCACGGCTCGTCTAGACGCTGATCAAGGTCGAATATTGGCAAACTAGGAGACTTGACACAGAGGCTCTTCAAAGTTTTGTGTTTTTCTTGTGTTTTTCTTCTAGAAAAGTGCTTGGAAGCAAAAGCAAGGGCATTCAGGTTGCATATGAGCAGCGAGGTAGCTGATAAAGAAAAAGGCTATTGTGTGTGACCTATACAGTACAGAAAGATCATCATGAGGCAGATGACTGCCAACAAAACACAGTTCAAGTTTTCATAAGCATCTCATGTCTTAGAAGTTTGTCATTAGGTCTTTGTTGCACTGACTGAAATGTCTTGTGCCATTGGTCAATAGGTTACAGGCTTTGCTCTAAATATTTACATCGCTTTTACCGGAAGATCTTTTTCACTTCAGAGTTCTCTTGAATTCAAAGCTCTTGTGGAAGTATTTGTGTGGGTAACAAAATATACGATTCATTTCTAGTATGGGTTTAATCTTGTGGTAAGAATTACCACAGGCCTCGCTAAGTGTGTGTCTATTTTGGAACCTATTAGCTGGGGTGTACGAGTCCAAACATGATAAAAGTATCAAACATAAAACTCTGTGACACACATTCCTTATATACTAGTTACTGGAAATGTTGATCACTAAACTACTTATTATACTTATTCAGTGAATTGTGTGGCATAGAGGACTTCTTATAAATATGGTATTTTCCTCTTTCCTTTAAGCCCTCGTAATAGTAACACAGGTTACTGTCATTATATTTCAGACATTATTATTAACAATGTTATAATAGTATTATAAACCTATCACTCTATCAGAAAATGATCCATACATGCTTATACTTATTTTTATCATTATATAATATCTTATCATAGTTGGGTACGTTCTTCTACATGCAAATGGCAGGTGTGGCTTTAACCTGCACTATATTTCTAATTAGGAAGAATGGAGGATGAAAGAGAAGGCAAAAGTCTTCTGCTTCTATGCTTCGAACACCAGGCTTTAGGAAGGATATCTTTACCATGTAAGTAACATGCAAGAGAGAGAGAGAGAGAGAAAGAGAGAGAGAGAGAGAGAAAGAGAGGTAGATGAGTGTCTAGAGAGTGTACAGAGAGCACATCTGTAAAAACCATTTCTCTATAAGGTATGGAGAGGAAGAAGGAAATAAAGATAAATGTCCTGTGACACTCTGAAAGTGGGCCAATGTTTAAACTGATCCACATGGCGTTTGAGGGGGGGGGGGGGGACCTTATCATCTTCTTACAGTTTGAAATATAGCAGTACAGTCATTAGCTGATGCATGTTGGTCTTTGAAATATTAAGTTTCGCTCACTGTTTTGGCAGTAGTGTTTCTGATTAAAACACATGCCAATATAGTATATGAATAAATCCATACAAGAGAAAGACAGAAGACAGATCTAGTCTGGGCGCTGGCCTGCATGTTTTCATAGTTTCATAGTTTTTGCCAACTGTTTTGTTGCTGCTTTTGTCTAACTCTCAGTGGATTGTAGATGAATTCATTTTCATCCCAGAACCAGTAACGTCAGATAACATTACTGACAGTGACAGAATGTTTTGAATGCAAGATGCTTCTTATTAACAGTAGTGCAACAGGTGTTTTTGGGTGGTGAAGGATACTGTTTTACTAATCAGGGTAGAGAGGATAGGCTACAGATGAAATTAACACTGGTTCAAGACATAAAAGTACTGCTCTGAATAATAGTTTGTATTGGATGTGGTTACACAAAAAAAGATTAATTATCTTGTTAGAATTTCTCAAAAAATGACATTTCTTTTCCTCTATGAATAGGGAAATCATTTTGGTTTCATAGATAAACTGCTGGACACAGGATGTCTACTACTTTACTGACACAAACATTGTCAGTGTGGGCACTGGAGGCATCAAGTTTCCACATCACACTTGTGCAGTTTTCTTATGCTAGACCCCAACTGTCTTCCATACTGGTTGTGATATCACAAAGTCCTGCTCGGTCTTAAACATAGATTTGAGGTAAAGAAACTTTTCCCATTCAGAAGATGAATGTGAAAACAGTGTCAAACTCTGCACAGTGGAGGTCAAACCTTCAAGTGAAGTAACAATAAGTCTTTGTGAGACACAGGTTAAAAAACGAATGGTCAAAATTGAAGCCGCAAAGGCCACGACCCTGACTTGAGTCCCCAGGTTTGTAACACAGGCTAATGACAGGATATGGGGTTATTTCCTTGATGATATCGTCAGGGTTATCTCAGAGTGTTTTGGGAATGAGATATTCAGCAATCACTATTAGGTGTAATAATGGATCTCCACATACTTTTGGTCAGAGCCTCTTTAACATGGCTAAATACAAAATGCACCATTATCTGAAAGTGCTCCTATGTCCACTAAAAACCTGAGTTCAACCCTTTCAAACTGGGTCAATAGAATTAACCATATTCCTAAAGCATTCACATCACTCAAATGTAGAACTATCGATAGAAAACCGTCAGAAATGGTTTCTGCTGTCTTGCAAGTATAAATAACCACTTTCATTAAGTGAACATATTGTAATACAGCAGTAGGGACATGTGATATGTTGCTATTCCCTTGCCATTAGTATTGTACCGCTTTGGCCAATAGATCACACATGTAGGGGCCATGTCTGACCCCAGATTCTCCAGTTTCCATAGCTCTTAATCCCATGGGATGAATTTATAGTGGTTCACTCCCCTTCTATTCATTCTCCTCACCACTTAACTACCACCTTTTACAGTTCTTTTTCATCTTAAGTTTTGATGAAATCACATTAGAGATTTCTGCCGCATTGGAGAGGATTGTGTAACAGTTTGAGCTTTTCTTGGTAATGAAATGTGAAGTGGGTGGACTTGGGCTTTGCCATGCATGTGTGAGATTTAATGTAAACCAGCTATACTGTAGAGGGGAAATGTGATTTTTGGCAGGCTAAGATGTGGTTTGCAGTCACCCTCTTTTTCTCTCTCATGCGCCAGCTGGGGTTAGACTGATATTGGATTTTGAAGGCCAATACTGACATTTTTCAGTCTTTAGTGTTAGAGTTTCAACGTAAAAAAAAAAATCTCTGTAGATATATAACTCATGCAGTTCTTATAGGTGGATTAGCCACTTTTAGGGCAGGGTAAAAACTCCCTCATCACATTGAAGTTATTTCTGACATAATTTGATGTATTCTATCATGAAAATATTATTAAATAATGCCAAAATATAAACACCCTGCATGTATATATTTTGATGGTTGCATCATGATGATAATGATGCGTTTTTTTTCAGTCAGAAGCCACAAAAAGCCCGAGCTTTGCCTACTTTACAGTTAGTCTGTTTCTATAGCTGTAATTTTTCTCTTTGAGGGCTTCTATCATCATTCTTTATGAAAAGCTGAAATGTGATAACTTGGCTGACGTTTAATTGAAAACAAAGATTAAAGACTGAAATTTGAGCATGAAAGGTCATCTTGGGAAATAGTTAGACAAAATAATCTTAACTCAAGGTCCAATTAAAAAAGCTTGAAAGTGCTGATAAAAGCTAATAAAAGTAAAAAAAACTAATAAGTGGACCATGAGTTAAGATTATTTTGTAAAATAGACTGAATTGTGTTAGCATTCAACAGCTTCAGTTTCACTGAGGTTCTGACAGTGCTGCTGCACTTAAAAGTACCCTGCTGAGTTTTTGACTACCAGTAGCGCTGTGTAGCAATGTTTTTAAGAGTGGGTTCCTATTTTATTTGGGCTTGCATATGACCACCCGGCGAAGCAGTACATATTCCTGCCTTCGGTTTCACATTATCGCGATGATCAACAGATACAGTGGCCCAGCGTCAGACAATAATAATGCACGAACAAAGTTGAGCAAGAAGACTCCAAGCTAGCAAACATGTCAACAATGTATGAGTTACTTAATACTTAAAAAATCAACATAGCAAAAGTTTGATGAGGATGGAATCTATATATCTATAAGGGCTAGTGGAACACAGGCTACCTTAAATAGAGGTTGGGATACTGACAAAACATCACGGATGTATTAAAAGATACAGCATGGCGACTCAGCACTGTAACAAAAA
>NC_060158.1:23225138-23308761 GCF_021292245.1 Micropterus dolomieu | reverse complement strand
TAGGGGGGGGGGGGGGGGGGGGGGGGGGGGGGGGGGGGGACCTTATCATCTTCTTACAGTTTGAAATATAGCAGTACAGTCATTAGCTGATGCATGTTGGTCTTTGAAATATTAAGTTTCGCTCACTGTTTTGGCAGTAGTGTTTCTGATTAAAACACATGCCAATATAGTATATGAATAAATCCATACAAGAGAAAGACAGAAGACAGATCTAGTCTGGGCGCTGGCCTGCATGTTTTCATAGTTTCATAGTTTTTGCCAACTGTTTTGTTGCTGCTTTTGTCTAACTCTCAGTGGATTGTAGATGAATTCATTTTCATCCCAGAACCAGTAACGTCAGATAACATTACTGACAGTGACAGAATGTTTTGAATGCAAGATGCTTCTTATTAACAGTAGTGCAACAGGTGTTTTTGGGTGGTGAAGGATACTGTTTTACTAATCAGGGTAGAGAGGATAGGCTACAGATGAAATTAACACTGGTTCAAGACATAAAAGTACTGCTCTGAATAATAGTTTGTATTGGATGTGGTTACACAAAAAAAGATTAATTATCTTGTTAGAATTTCTCAAAAAATGACATTTCTTTTCCTCTATGAATAGGGAAATCATTTTGGTTTCATAGATAAACTGCTGGACACAGGATGTCTACTACTTTACTGACACAAACATTGTCAGTGTGGGCACTGGAGGCATCAAGTTTCCACATCACACTTGTGCAGTTTTCTTATGCTAGACCCCAACTGTCTTCCATACTGGTTGTGATATCACAAAGTCCTGCTCGGTCTTAAACATAGATTTGAGGTAAAGAAACTTTTCCCATTCAGAAGATGAATGTGAAAACAGTGTCAAACTCTGCACAGTGGAGGTCAAACCTTCAAGTGAAGTAACAATAAGTCTTTGTGAGACACAGGTTAAAAAACGAATGGTCAAAATTGAAGCCGCAAAGGCCACGACCCTGACTTGAGTCCCCAGGTTTGTAACACAGGCTAATGACAGGATATGGGGTTATTTCCTTGATGATATCGTCAGGGTTATCTCAGAGTGTTTTGGGAATGAGATATTCAGCAATCACTATTAGGTGTAATAATGGATCTCCACATACTTTTGGTCAGAGCCTCTTTAACATGGCTAAATACAAAATGCACCATTATCTGAAAGTGCTCCTATGTCCACTAAAAACCTGAGTTCAACCCTTTCAAACTGGGTCAATAGAATTAACCATATTCCTAAAGCATTCACATCACTCAAATGTAGAACTATCGATAGAAAACCGTCAGAAATGGTTTCTGCTGTCTTGCAAGTATAAATAACCACTTTCATTAAGTGAACATATTGTAATACAGCAGTAGGGACATGTGATATGTTGCTATTCCCTTGCCATTAGTATTGTACCGCTTTGGCCAATAGATCACACATGTAGGGGCCATGTCTGACCCCAGATTCTCCAGTTTCCATAGCTCTTAATCCCATGGGATGAATTTATAGTGGTTCACTCCCCTTCTATTCATTCTCCTCACCACTTAACTACCACCTTTTACAGTTCTTTTTCATCTTAAGTTTTGATGAAATCACATTAGAGATTTCTGCCGCATTGGAGAGGATTGTGTAACAGTTTGAGCTTTTCTTGGTAATGAAATGTGAAGTGGGTGGACTTGGGCTTTGCCATGCATGTGTGAGATTTAATGTAAACCAGCTATACTGTAGAGGGGAAATGTGATTTTTGGCAGGCTAAGATGTGGTTTGCAGTCACCCTCTTTTTCTCTCTCATGCGCCAGCTGGGGTTAGACTGATATTGGATTTTGAAGGCCAATACTGACATTTTTCAGTCTTTAGTGTTAGAGTTTCAACGTAAAAAAAAAAATCTCTGTAGATATATAACTCATGCAGTTCTTATAGGTGGATTAGCCACTTTTAGGGCAGGGTAAAAACTCCCTCATCACATTGAAGTTATTTCTGACATAATTTGATGTATTCTATCATGAAAATATTATTAAATAATGCCAAAATATAAACACCCTGCATGTATATATTTTGATGGTTGCATCATGATGATAATGATGCGTTTTTTTTCAGTCAGAAGCCACAAAAAGCCCGAGCTTTGCCTACTTTACAGTTAGTCTGTTTCTATAGCTGTAATTTTTCTCTTTGAGGGCTTCTATCATCATTCTTTATGAAAAGCTGAAATGTGATAACTTGGCTGACGTTTAATTGAAAACAAAGATTAAAGACTGAAATTTGAGCATGAAAGGTCATCTTGGGAAATAGTTAGACAAAATAATCTTAACTCAAGGTCCAATTAAAAAAGCTTGAAAGTGCTGATAAAAGCTAATAAAAGTAAAAAAAACTAATAAGTGGACCATGAGTTAAGATTATTTTGTAAAATAGACTGAATTGTGTTAGCATTCAACAGCTTCAGTTTCACTGAGGTTCTGACAGTGCTGCTGCACTTAAAAGTACCCTGCTGAGTTTTTGACTACCAGTAGCGCTGTGTAGCAATGTTTTTAAGAGTGGGTTCCTATTTTATTTGGGCTTGCATATGACCACCCGGCGAAGCAGTACATATTCCTGCCTTCGGTTTCACATTATCGCGATGATCAACAGATACAGTGGCCCAGCGTCAGACAATAATAATGCACGAACAAAGTTGAGCAAGAAGACTCCAAGCTAGCAAACATGTCAACAATGTATGAGTTACTTAATACTTAAAAAATCAACATAGCAAAAGTTTGATGAGGATGGAATCTATATATCTATAAGGGCTAGTGGAACACAGGCTACCTTAAATAGAGGTTGGGATACTGACAAAACATCACGGATGTATTAAAAGATACAGCATGGCGACTCAGCACTGTAACAAAAATTTCCACTGGCCCCAAAAGCGACAACCATTATAAAAGTATGATGAACACCTTTAAGGGCAAGCTTGATTACTACTCTGTACTGTGAATATTTTGCCATTAAGCCGAGATTTAGTACTGATAAAACTTACACAGAGCCCAGAAAAGTCATCTTCTAGTCAATGACATCATCGCAAAGTAAAGTCTATGGGACATGTCAGTGGGGCCAGGGAAAGACACTAATGAGCATGTGTCTTGAGTGGCACAATGTAGAAGCAAACCAGGAGGTATTTTGGAGAACCTTGCAGAACACCCACGACACAAACCACTAGCTAGCAGTAGCTAACCCACACATTCCTGTGTGAATCAGTTGATTTATAATCAGCTAAGGTTGTCAAACAGGATTAAAATAGATATTCAAGTATGTGCAGAATGAGGGGCTTTCCTTTCCCTTTCATTTTCTCCATTTCTTTCTCTGATATCTGAGCTGCCATAGGTTAGCTTAAACATACAGTATTTGGATTTTTAATTAACGGGGGATCTGTGTGTTCTGGAGAGAAATGGAGCCCCCACCCCTTTCTCTGCAACTGCATCTATACAGTGTAGTCCACAGGTGGAGACCACCCTCACAGAAGGCACACACACACACACACATACTTTCATACAGACATGCATAGGCAGAAGCACACATAGACAGACATACCTGCGCACACACCCAAAAGCACCTGGATATACAATAGATATGCACATGCATAGACACACAAAAATATGCACACATACACACTTAAACACACAGATGTACTGATGTACACACGTGTTTATGCACTAATGTGGACACATATACACACACACAAACACGCACATAGGGGTGAAAGGATTCCTTGTTCTTTTATCACAGTGAGGCCTCCCTGGATTGAGATGACATGGCAAGTTCTTAATGTCAGAGAGGTTTTCTTCTATTATTACACACACACACACACATGCACGCAACCCTGAATGCCAGCAGCTGGCTCACCGAGCCGACCACACACACTCACTCATACACACATGCCACAAACTGAGTCACTATCAAGACTACTGATCCCAATCACACACACACACCCTCAGCGGTGCCATATGGGGAGCAGCGTCTCTGTGTGTGGGATCAATGGGAACACCGGTGGCAACTGCAGTAAGCTCTGTAGACACCGCATTAACCTTGACAGAGAGACAGACACAAAGAGGGAGAGAGGGAGAGTGAGACACATTTCAGCCGGTATAAACAACTTTCCCAGTTTTTTTTAGTGGAGGCAAAGTTGTTGTACAATCTCTCTGATACATTTCTGATGTTTTTCATCTTCTTCTGTTTCATGCTGTAAGGCCTTTTTCACACACAGTGTGCAGTAATAACTGGGTCATTTCCACTGTGGGAAACAGAAACGAGCCCATACACAAGACAACCCATCCATTTTCCCTCCTCCTGTATTTGTTCCTGTCCTCCGTCGCTCCCACTGTCTGCTTCCTCTCTCCCTCCTTTTTCTGGGATCCTGGGGAAAGTCCCAGTCGCTCTCCCTCTCTCGCTCATTCTCTCTCTCCTTGCATTCCTGTACTGAGTGGAAGGCAAGAGCCCCCTAACACTGCAGGAATTCTCCTGTGTTTGTGTGTGTGCGTGTGTGTGTGTGTGTGTGTGTGTTAAACATTGTGCCAGTGTAAGAAAATGGCTGTCCATTTCTAATTGTACCCTGGGTGTTGAAAGTGGTCTGTGAGAGCTGTGTGACTAAATATAACAATAGACAGTAAAAGGCAGGAAGCTGCAAATATGTTTGGGGTTTTGCATTGTGTGTGTGTGCGTGTGCATGTGTGCGTTCAATTGCTTCTACAGCTGCAAGCCCCTTACAGGCCCAGTGTAATCAGTATACTTCAGCTGCACATTTCTCCCACTCAGTGGACTAAAGCCATTTTGCCTTGCTACTTTCCTTCCTGATGTTTCAATTTAGAGTAAAGGCCATACACAAGGATCCTGTTAGCTGAAATGAAATTTTATATTATATTTATTGCATATCTATTCCAGATTACTTATATTATTTATGGAATAACTGATCTGGCCTCATTGTCAAGTCATTTCAGACACACATTCACATAAGACACATTCTACACAGACAGTGTAGTAGTAGTAAATAGTGTATATAGTATGTATAGTGGGAGTAACAGTGGTAACTGTTTTAGTAGTAGTTGGAGTCAGTGATAGTAATAGTAGTAGTAATAGTAGTATGCTGATACTACTAGTATCAGTAGTACTACTAGTAGTAGTAATCATAATAGTAGCTCGTGATTGTAGTAGTAGTGATAGTAGCAGTAGTACTACTAGTAGTATTATTAGTAGTAAGAGCAGTAACATTTTTTGCAGTAGTAGGAGTCAGTAGTGACAATAGTAGTAGTAACATAGCAGGTAGTGGTTGTTGTTATAATAGTAGTAGTAGTAGTAGTAGCAATTGTAACAGTACTCCAAAGAAGGTTAAAGTCAATACTGGTTGGTTGAAGAATACCAGAAGAAAACTTAATTGAAGATACTAGAAAACGTTTTGTCCTTCATCCGAGAGACTTCTTCTGTTCTGACTGACTAGCAGGGAAACTCCCTCTGTGGGGTTGTTTGCCTTGTTGGCATCTTCACCTGAGGACAAACCTCTTGTCCTCAGGTGTCCTCATGTTGCAGTTGCCCTTGACTTTAACCTTCTTTGGATAACTATGAACTGGATGACTGAGAACCTTCACAGACATCTTTTAACAGTACTACTTCTACTAGAAGTAATAGTAGTAGTTGTTGTGGTAGTAATGGTAGTCGTAGTTCTAGTAGCAGTAATACTACTAGTAGCGGTAGAAGTAGTAATAACTGTTTTAGTGTTAGTGGGAGTCAGCTATGGTAAAAGTAGTATGAAACGTAGTACTGTCATAGTAGTTCTTGTAGTAATAGTAGCTGTGATACCACTACTGATGGTAATACTAGTAGTTATTGTAATGTTAGTAATAGTAGCACTGATAATACTACTAGTAGCAGTTGCAGAAACAATGGTAGTGATAACAGTAGCAAGTAGTCACAGTAAGTAGTTGTAGTCATGATGGTAGTAGCAATAGCAACTGTATTAGTAACAGAAGCAGATGAGTTACAGTAGTTGTAGCAATAGTAGGAGCCTAGTGGGGGTTATGATGGTATTAGTGGTAGTAATAGTACTAGTAATACTCAACTACAAACAATAGTAATGGTAATAGTAGTTGCATAGGCAAAAGTAGCACTAACAAGTAGCAGTAGGAGTATTTGTAATAATAATATTAATAATAATAATAATGAATAACTAATAATAGCAGTGTATGAGTAGCACTAGTAGCTGTCATAGTAGCAATAGTGTGGTGCCAATGGGAGTAGTAATAATTGTAGTGGTAATAGCAGTACTGGTAATACTAGTACTAGTAATAATATTAATAGTAGTTTCAGATGTAGCAATGGTAGTAGTAGCAGAATAGCAGTAGTAATAGTACTAATGGCAGTAGTTGCAATAGCAGTACTGTAAAAGTATCAACGGTAGTAAAATAAGTAGTTGTTGTAGTAGCATTGATTATAGTAGTATTAGTAGTCGCTATAGTAGTAGCAGAAGTGGTAGCAGTAACTGAAGTAGTAATGATATATTAATAGTTTTACAAGTAGTAGTAGTAGTTATGGTGGTCGTGCTTAGTGTTGTATTAGTAGTATTATATTTGTTTTCAGTGAGTAGTATGTCGCCTCTGCAGGTTTTCCACCTCTTTTGGAATCAAATTCATGGAAAACATTGAATAATGTTGAATGATTTGCACAAGTACTGAGTATTGGCAGCTGCAGATTCCAAACTCTCAGTATGAGCCTTCAAAGAGCATGTATCCTGAGCTGTAGTCTCAGTGAATCAGTGTCCAAGCTACGCCTGAGTTCCTGTTTGCACACCACCACAGTATTAACTGTACTGTATTTCTTTTTTGTTTTCTTTAGAGGGTTAGACGGCAGCGCTCGAGAGATTGTTCCATTTCTCCTACTTTGCTCACTTCTGCCTATGCTTCAGTGATTGATATTAAATCTGTTCTGTTTGATCAATAATTAAAGGTGCAGTGCCTAGTGTTCCCAGACTAGACTGAGCATTATGAATTATAGATTGTTATTCCTGCTGGTCTGATCAAAGAAAAACAACAACAGCCCTTCGCCGGGTTGGAGCACTACCAGTACTGATGCTCTCTACTGACTGGATAACACATGGATTATTATTTCATCTCTCTAATACTGATCCCTGATCAGGGTTTTTTGCTGCTTAGTGTAATGGTCCAAGTTTCTATTCCGGAAAAGAGAGATGCTAAATAGAGGCAGAGAGGGGAGATGAGTTCAAATGAAGGTGTTTGGCCAGATGGATTCGAACACTGCCGTGTTGATGCCAACGCTGGCCAACATATGCAAAAGACAAGCTTGTTTTAATTACACTTCACCACATCAAATCAAATATTATCACGCTAGAATGTGGTACTTCTGTACACTGTCAGTGATCAAAGTCAGAACACACACAGGAAGACAAATGAACACATAAATCTGGTCAAACACACGTTTTTTTCTTTTTTTCTCCCCTTTGAATACACCTGTTATTGTTCAGACTGCCTGGAGACATCAGTTTAGCTTTTCATATATGAAAGTTTAATAGTTTGACATTTTGGGAAACATACTTTATATAAACGCTTTCATGCTGAGAGTTAGTTGAGAACATTGATGCCACTCTAATATCTGTCCGTTAAAGCTACAACCAGCAGCTGGTTAGCTTAGCACAAAGACTGGAAACAGGAGACTCCTAATGGGATGCTACGAGCTAATCTGTTAGCATGTTTACCGCTGTCTGAGCACTGTTGGCGGTGTGAGCTGTTATGTTCTCAGTCTGACAATGTTGTTCTGTGAGTGTTGGTTAAGAAATGTAAAAAAATTATATATTTTAGTAAGCTGTGTCTTCTTCATTATCTGATTTTTCACCAGACATTTGCTCACACATAAAAGAATTTATATATATCCTGGTTTTGAATACAACGTTTGCATTAATATTCATAATGTCATATTTTGGAGGATGGTCAGCTTGCTGCAAATCCGTAATTTGTTTCTCTCATATTTATTGTTTACATTACTTATTATCGTTTACATTTTTATATGTTTGCATTGTCTAACTAAAAAAATTGTGTTTTCCCATTGCTGTAGTGAGTTTTATCATTTTTTCAAGGACAGTTATTGTTATTATTAAGAAACTGTTCTTAATTAACTTGCCTGGTAAAATAAAGGTATTAAAAAAAAAATATATATATATATATATATATATATATATATACTTCTTCTATAGACAAGCTAGAGGCAAGGCTACCGGAAATCTGCCTACTGACGTATTCGGGTGTCTCTGTTGGCAGAGAAATGGTCTGGCTCATATTATCATGTAAAACCACCGGTTCTTGTACAGTTTAAACAAAAAAACAACATGTTAATTTGTGTTATCTGGACAATCATCTTGCTGTTTTCTCTTTGCAACGCCATTTCCCTGAACAGCTAAGGTACTACATATGAAAACTTGCATGTGAGCAGAAGGGGAAAACAGGTCACGGCTGCCTCCACGTAACGCCATTGTGTGACACTTGAGTAGCATTGTGTGTGTGTGTGTGTGTGTATGTGTGTGTGTGAAATGCATTTTGTGCCCAGACAGAAGCAGTCAAAACAGGAAAAACCCACCAACCAGCTGCCCTTGTCTGTTACCCCTGCTCACCTCTGGCTGAGGTTGAGCACATGAGTGTGTGTATGCATAACATATGTGTGTACAGTTTGTGTGTGCCATTAACACCTGGCAGTCGCTGTCTTGTCTAGTCACTAATAGAGTGGCTGAATGGGATGAAGCTGCCTATAGTGAGAGGAACAATGTGTTAGAGACTATTATAGACCATTACACTGTGGGAAACTGGACTCTTTTTTCTGGGCCCATTCATTCATACAGGAAATGGAGAAATATACAGAAATCCACTCACTTTAACACACACACATCCAGCCATTACACATGTTTCCTTTGTTCACACACTGTACCCGAAACAAGTTTATTTTATAATAGGCATGTAGAGCAATGGGATGTATCACTACCTAATATGGCTAATTTAATAAGTCAATTCTGAATTCAGGGCTTGTATATTTATATCCACACAGTGTTTTGGCACAATTTCAATTTAATGTGGCAGCTCTCCATATATGCTATTTTGTTTTCAACTTTTGCCAAAACCTCCAAACCACCTTCCTCCTTTCTAATTCTAATTTTCACTCCCTCTCTGCTCAGTTACACCCACACACCCTCACACACACACACACATTGGTGCACACAGACCCATGCTGAGCCTCGGCTGTGGTAATTAGATACAGTCTGTCTAACTGTCAGACATCAACTGGTACCAGACGCCAGACTCCAACCTCATTGGCTTACCCTCCAGACGCTGCTACGCATTCCGATTGGCTGTTGCCTCCTCCGCTGCTCTGACTCTGACCCAGTAAACTCGCGTATGAACCAAATCCACACATTTCCATTGGCTGTCTCCGAGACACATGACTGGTGCTCACAGATGCTCTCCGGCTCCGCTGTTCCCAGAGGAGGATACAGTTATCCTCCTTACAGAGAAAAACAACACCATTCATCACCTCCTTCTCTCTCACCATCTCTCCTCATCTATCTCTCTCCCTATGTTTAGGCTGTTATGCTGTGTTGTTATGTTTCTGTCTTTGTCCCTCTGAAGGTTTTGAAATCCCTCCAAGTCCTCTGGATGCCCGGGTCAAACTGAGTTACCTCCTCCTGACTATGCAACACCTAAAGTTGATGCTAACACATCCAGGCTTGGGGGAAATCCCAGAGGATGCAGTTCATCTAGATTGGCCCCTTTATACAGTCTTATTTTTTTTGACAGGGAGCCCTAATTATTTTTACTTCCATTTCCTCCCACATTCGACTCTCACACCCCCGTTAGCCGATGTCCGTTGAGCAGGATAGGCCCAAGCATTCACCCATAAATATTTATTCAGCTCACTCATCTAGCTCTTACTGCTCAGCACCCGTGTGATGAGACAGGATCAGTTTACAGGTTTACGGTGTCATATCCTCTCGCTGACAGTAGTGGACAAACACACTGCTGCTCCCAGAGCTTTCAAACCAGGAGGGATATTTGAATTCATCCTTAAATTTCCTTCTTCTTTTCCGAAACTAATATACATTTTTGGTAAGAAATGAGGGCGGCACAGTGGTGCAGTGGTTAGCACTGTCGCCTCACAGCAAGAACCTGTGTGGGTTCTCTCCAGGTGCTCCGGCTTCCTCCCACTGTCCAAAGACATGCGGACTAGGTTAATTGATGACCCTAAATTGTCCTTAGGTGTGTGCGTGTCCATGGTGTACCCCGCCTTTCGCCCAATGTCAGCTGGGACTGGCTCCAGCCCCCCTGTATACAGGATAAGTGGTTGACGATGGATGGATGGTAAGAAATCTCTTTATAATTTGAGAAATTAAAGTTTCGTTTATTTTTCTGCCATGATAGTGCCCCCTACATCCGTGTTCTCCAGAAGAGTGTTCAATGTTTCAATCGCACTGACAACATTTGTACTGATAATGTGATCAATGTAGGTGGGCACTGAAAATATCCCTTAAATTCCAACTATTAGTTCACTAGCCGTGGGGCCTGGCTGTTATAACTATTGCTTACTTCCATTAGTTTTTAAGAAGTGCCAACTATACTTTTTTATAATACTTTTTTGAAAATCTGGTCATTTGCTTGTCACAACATCTGGACCAATGGTGGAGAAATAGCTAGTTAGTCCCCTTTCCTTTCTATAATGTAGAATGAACACAACACTGACTTTGCTGCAGCAGCCGTTCAGCATGTGTTGAAATTTCATGAACAAATCGAAACATCCACTGAGAATCAGTGCTAATGTTAGAGGCTAACTAGCTTCGACTTTCTGATTGAAAGGTTAGCTTCCATTCTTTATTATGGAATGTTATAACATAAAAGTCAAAAACTTAACAGTACATAACCAACACGTGCTAAAAGTGGAAGAAACTTCTTGTATCAGTGTTTGCACGTTATATAGGGCTATGACGTGCTCCTCTCATTAGCATCTTTTTAAAAATGCAAAATGCACAATAGATGCAGTATCATTATGGTTTATATAACAAGAAGTGTGGAGACGTGTGAAAAAGTGCAGTAGTACATGTCAGAAAAGGCCATCTACCCTCATTAAATAAAGTTAAAAAAATAATTTGCATGTATTACCTCCCTGCAGACAAAGATGCCATTGTACACTGTGATGTATGAGGGTCAGTTGACTTCACGTCACCCTCATGTCCATGCCAATGATCTGAGGATATTTGATCAGCAAGTCCCATTAACACGTACAAAGCACAAAGCGTCATGGTATGCAGTGCTTTCACACACTCACACACACATACACACGATCATAGATAGAAAGCCATTCAGCATTCTGTATCACCATGTTCACATGTTTGATCAGGCTTTATGTTTGCTCATATGAAGTGTCACTGTATACGGGTCTATGTACACACTCAATTATCTCCTCTCAATAGGCCCTGACTAGAGCTGTGGAGCAAGCAGACCAGTGGTGTGTGTAATCCAGATTAAGGCTGGTCACAGTCAGGCTAGTGCACACTTTTGGTAGTATGGCAAATGGTCAAATCAAAGTTTTTTTGAGTAAATTTATATAATGGAAAAAAACTCGGGCATGCATGTTTTTTGTTTTGTTTTTAGCAATGCCATGCGGCTCCCTGGTGCATTTAATTTCACTGCCACTGAGCAGCTCACATGCTAAAATTGGGGGTTAAATGCCTTGCTCAAGGACGCATTCACAAGTGTCTGGTGAGAGGATGGAACTGGGTTCCTTATTAACTTTCCCTTTTATTACAATTAAATTAAATTACAATTAAGTTTTGCTTAGAAATCAATGTATTCCAAGTGCTTGGGTGACTTTTCGCACATTAGGTCAAAATTGTAATTACCAAAAAGAATACATCAAAACTGTAAAAACTTTATTTTTTAGTAATGACAGCACTCAACAGTACAGTTTTCCAAGGGGTGTGAATTTTTGGGACTGACTGACAATGTTGATGCTGTAATTTGATTGGGGCAGTATATGTATGGGTGGACTCTAAAATATTTAGAGCACAGCAGTTAGCTGTTGTTTAGTCCCACCTTATGTGAGCACTACTTACTCCATGACTCCATACTCTGTGTTTTGATTTGAGTCAGGGACTAATACACGATGTACTGTGGTTACAAGACTACCTGTTGCTGGGAGTTTTGATTGTCTGGTCATTTGTCATTACCACATCTGGGTCCTTAAAAGACAGACAGCTTACACCAGCTAAACCCCCTCCTTAATATAATGAGTCACAAAATTCAGTACTGAAAAAATAATTTGGCAAACAGTGCTAACGTTGGCAATCTATGCTAGCTAGCTTCTGCTTTCTGAGTGGAATATGAACTTAGTACACAATAGTATCTGTTGTAAAGGGACTTTCCTTTTCACAAAAAGTGACAAGATTCAATTTCAGTTTGGACCCTGTTGGTGAAAACATCTCCAACATGTAAGCTTTTTCAGGAATGATGATGAAATGGTTTCACATAATGGCCACATATCTTGCATTCTAATTTGAAAAACACCAAAACTGGAGCCACGATGTCTAACACGACAACACTGATATGATTTAAAGCCCTCGAAATTAGCAAGAACGGCTGGATTGTGGTGTTGAAATACCACAATACTACATACAGTCATGTTTCACATGACAGATTGATGAAGCAAATGAAAGGAGAATGACAGAACAGAAATGGAACTGTAGAAATGAATAGATGATTCACAATCTTACCCCCACCTAATTCAGTTGTCGGGAATACTATCATACTCTTGTTTATCAGTGTGGGTACTTTCCCAACTGAATCAGCTGGGAAAATATTAATCTTATCACTGGTGTAAACTTACGGAGAAGGAAGCTTGTAAAGGAGGAGTTGTTTTTATCTGAAGGATAAACACCGTCCAGAACCATGCCCTTGAAAGATAGTAAAAGATATTTCAAAATGAAAATTTTGAGTTATTGATCTTCATCCAGTGATACACTCAAAGGAGCAGCAGAGAATTAACAGAAAGCATTTACAGGCATACACATGTACGTGTAATGTTCAGAGGCTAGTTATTGAGAAAGTGTTGTTTGTGTTACTTGGGTTCATGAACAAGCGTGACTCATCTTGGCTGTCAGACGAGAAAGGGCAGCTACAGTGTGTGAGTTTGTCAACCATTTATCAGACTAAATTGGACATTCTTTATGAACTTTTCCTGTTTGTGATTAGGTACATATCTGTGTTGATGTGTATTCCTGTTGTAATGCTATTTCTCCCCAAATCCCAGTATAGGCTACAAAATCTTTCTAAAATGTACCTCACATCAACTGTGTTCACTTTCCCTTCTTTAATGAAATTCAAAATAAGCCCTTCTATCCTTACTTTGGTCTTATTCTACAGTAGTTCTTTCCCTATACGTTGGCTTTTTCTCAAATGTGGGATATTACAAGGGCACTTGTACTTTGCCTATTGCGTTTTTTGTTTATTTCTAACTTTTCTGGGACTCTGAGCTTTTCCTCCAGTTGTGCACAGTGTGCATCTCACATGATAAGAGCATCAGCTAAATACAGAAATGTAAACAGAAATGAATAAATGAAAAACCGAAAATCCCTGAATGCTTTTCATTGGTCTGATACATAGCGTAAGCTGTTTTGAGATACTTTTTTCTTGAAGCACACAACTCCTCACTGACACCTTGGGGGGTTAATCTCAAAAGAGAGGCATTTTAGACTCACACACACATACACACACACGTACAGATTGAGAGTTTAGTGCAGATTAGGCTATTAGAGATGAGCATCAGCAATATTTAAATGCTGATTCGGGATTTTTTTCCAGACTAAAGAAGGAAATGGGCTAATCTCTACTCGGACACCTACAAAATGTCTGTCAGCTGAGGATTTACACCTACAGGGCTGTCTGGGCATATGCTCTGTAAGGAGAGGAGCGTGTGCACTGAACAGACATGTGTGTGTGTGTGTGTGTGTGTGTGTGTGTGTGTGTGTGTGCTTGCTGGTCAACTTGAGTGTGTGACTACCAGTATCTTGCTGGAAGCATGACAGCATCTTTACCAGCAGCTGGGCTGGTGATTAAGTGCCACATGTGTTCATTAACATCCTTCTATTGTCCATCCAGTAAAATGAACCACAAATAGAGTGCAGGAAGGCATGCGTAGTAGGGGGATTTATTGATAATGAATGATTAAGCCTGTGTGTCAACTTCTTTCCTTTCCTTACATACTTTACCACTCTGTCCTAATCTCTCCTTCCCTATCCTTCCCTGTGCTCCGTTCTTCTTCCTTCAACATTCTCTCCTTTTCCTCTCTTTCCTTTCCTTTCCTTTCCTTCTCTTTTCCTTCCTCTTTTCCCAAAGTCTTTCCTTTCCTTCCTTTTCCATTTGTCTTTTTGCTCTCCTTCCCTGTCCTTTCCTCTCTCCTTTTCTTTTTTGTCTTTCCTCCTCCTTCCCTGTCATCCCATTTCGTTTTTCATCATTCTCCATCCTCTTCCCTCCTTCCCTGCCTTTTCTTTCCTTACCTTTTTTCCCCTACATCTCCTCCGTTTTCCTTTCCTGCCTGTCCTCTCCTTCCCTTTCCTCTCCTTTCCTCTATTCTTTCCCACCATTTCTGTTCCTTTGCTTTATGTCCTATTTATTTCCTCTCCTCTCCTCTCCTCTCCTCGCCTCGCCTCGCCTCGCCTCGCCTCGCCTCGCCTCGCCTCGCCTCGCCTCTCCTCGCCTCTCCTCGCCTCTCCTCGCCTCTCCTCACCTCACCTCTCCTTCCTATAATAGCTCATGGAGGCATGCCTGAGTCCCAGCCACCCTCATTAACCTTATCACTGAAGCTGACCCCCAGCTGGACTGCACTGCCCTCACGCTGCTGTGTGGCTTTGAGGAGTTGTGTCAATACATACACACTTGGCCATTAAACTGGGAAAGCGAGAGCTGGGAGGGCGGGAGGGAGGCAGTGTCGGCGGATGCACAGCAAATTTATATAACAACTGAGACAGCGAGGGAGGAGTGTGAGAGAGAGGGAGAGGAATGAATGATACATCCAGGTTGTTCTGAACTTTCCATGTACTCCATTTCTTTTGATGTGCTTTGAGTGTGTGCATTATGAAAGCCTGTCGTGATTAGCCTGTGTATGTCTCCACGATATGAATAAGACCCCAGGGGAGCAAAGACGTCTAGACTTATTCAGAGAGGAAGCCTTATTATCTGCTGTACAGCAACTATGAAGAGACTGATTCTCACTTTGCAATATAACTGCTGCAGTGGCCTTACGCAACAGTCCAATAGCAGGAGTCAAATCCCAATCAAGTCTTCACACAAGAGAGTGGAAGAGAGCAAGGTGAACAGAGAGTGAGAGATAATTTTTCTGTATATAGCCTACACATTATTGGTTTACCTTTTCCGTATGAATACAGTACATATGAATACACCGCATCTTCAGTCCCAATGCTATGCAGTTCATGTGAAGCACACAAATTACTGCTTACATTTTAAAATACTGTAATTCCTATAAACAGAGGAAAAGCCTGCAGATATGACTGACAGGCTGTACAGTCCACTGTGCCACATGTTTTATTATTTTAAGATAAACTTCATCTCCTTACCAAGTAAAGATTACTTTACAAACAAAACAGCTACACTGCAGGTGCTGTTCTTGGATTTCAAACAATCACAAAGACAGATGGTGGAACAAGTAAAAAGCAGATTTTATGACTTATCTCCCACAGTAAAGTGACCTTTAGATTTTTGTTTTACATGAAAAAAAATGTAATCTTAGTTTTGTGCAAGAGTCTATAGACACACTTGCACACCAATGACCTGAGCTAAAAACTAACATCATCATGCTAATAGTGACGATGCTGGCATGCTGATGATTAGGGATAATGCTAACCATGCTTACCATTAGTAATCTTAGTTCAGCTGGTTAGCATTTGTAAATTAGGCTTAAACTGAGGCTGATGGGAATGTCATTAGTTTTAGGGGTATTTGGTCATAAACCTAAGTATTGAACAAATTGTAATTCTGACCTGGAAAAGTCAGAGGATCACCAGAGTAATTAGCATTCATCACCAAAGTCAGGATCATCCCCTGGGGACCATGGACATATGTAGCAAATTGCATGGCAGTCCATCAAACAGGTGTTGAGACATTTTACTGAGAAAAAAACTGTCTACTACATGGTGGTGCCAGAGGAAACATCAGGGGGGATTGTACCGTGGTAGTATAACTTCAGTGAAAGGACCACATGTCTGAACTCACCGAATAACTCATCTAGTCCTCTTGTTAAATGTCAAACATGCCAACATCTAAGCCTGCTTTTTTTATACTCAAAATTAAGGCATGCTAGTTTTTACATTCAACAGTGATGACATGTCAGATAACACCTCTGCTACTAGACTTCATGTTGTTTTTTAGGGCAATGCTGGCAATAAGTGGCTATGTTAACGCATAGACAGAAATGCGTTTGCTTTTCTCCAGCGAGCCTATTTAAAGAAGTGTTGCTTTCATCGTAATCGTATCTGAGAGATCTCACTGTGCTTCACACATTGTCACTGGCGATGAGGAGAGCACCAATCTCACACTCATCACAATTCCTCATCTCCAACAAGGTGAGGACTTGTAGTCATTGAGCTAAAACACTCCATGGGTAAGGAGTAAATTTTTCTGTGGATTTCTGAATGATCACTCACACAGCTTTTCTGGCCCACTCGTCTTTCATTACCTACCCCCTTTTTTCTTTGTACATTTTGTTTCTTTTCCTTGTGCCCTCTCAGCCCACCACAATCTTTTAAGTCAGGCCTTGGTGATTGAACTGAGGAACAAATATCAGTGTAACATGTATGTAATGTAGATGAACATGTAAATGAAGCCATAATGTATTCATATTGGCTCTTTGTCTTCCTGTTTGAGCTCCTATAGGTGATTCTTGCCCCGGGCATAACAATCATTCAATGTGTTAATGGGTCGCACACTGAGCTCGTTAGCTATGCACAGCCCTCATTAACATACAAATTCAATTAACTTTCACTGCAAAAAAAAAGAAGAAGAAAGAAAACAAATCTTTAGTGTGATGTCTACTCTTCCTGCATTTTATCTTCATCTCAGTCACAGCGAGTGGAGGAGAATGCCAACGATGCTGTGACTTTCTCTGTTTTGGGCTTGTTGATGAATGCTTTATGGTGTTTTGCAAGGTGATGCAGTTCAGAGCACAGCCAGACATCCTTGCGCAGGGAGAATGAGAATGTTTTGCCCTCACACTTTATAAAGGAGACTGTCAGGTATTTGTCCTCTGCCATTAGCTGTCTGTGTAGGCTGGATGGCATCTGTTTTAGAGGGCCATTGTGGGAAGACAGCACGGGTTCCTAACTGTGGCAGAATTAAGCAGTCCTCACTATGTTGATTGAAAGCCAATTTTCAAAGTGGTGTGCAGTCAGAATGTTCAATAGCTGTGGCCCAGCAGGCAGACCCTTCATCGGCCATCATGTATTCTATGAGCAATGCTCTTATCATGGGAATTGGTAATTAGTGGCATGCATTGTGTCAGAGGACAGAGCACCAAATACCAACGGCATTAAAGGGCTGATGAGATAAGAGGAGTGTGTGCTTGTGTGTTTGTGCTCGGGGCTGTGTGTGTGTGTGTTCTCACTCCCAAGCTCTCATTCATGCTCCAGGGACAATGGTTAGGTGCCTCGGCCATGGCAATGCATGACTTCAATTTACATGTTTGCATATTTGACAATTAACCAAATTGATTTCCTGTGTGTGTTGAGCTGCAGCATCGGATGTCTGTTTTCCCAAGGATTTTCAACACTGCGTCCATCCCCATATCAAACAGACCCAATAATGGCAGTGTCTCATTTGCATACCATTAATTAGACATTCATATTAAATGGATAATTAGCATATATAGCGTTCTCTGTTTCGTCAGGGTGAAAGCTATAGCAGCAATAACATTTCCTTTCATATCACTTGTTTTTGCTGTCTATGCAAATGTGAGTAGTTTGTGATGGTTTTAATCAGTTAGTGTGTTTGAGCAAAAAGGACACTCGGGGAGAGATGTTCAACATACCTTTTACAGAAGAGGCTGAGAAGAAAAGCTGTCTTGCAGGCATGGTGAAAGAGAGAGTTAGAGAAACACACTAATGATTATGGGGTTTTTTTCCGCCACAGAAAAAAGGGACTAATGATGCTTTTTTTTGTTTTGTAGTTGACATTTTCTTTGAAGACTGATAATGAAGCTCCTCAGAGAGGTGCAACCACAGCCAAACTTATCCCAGCAGCTCTCCTCTTTACTGTCATTGTTATTAGTCACCCAGGAATGTAGTGCAGCATAAACTCACCTGAACTCAGATGAACCACTTCTTAGTGTGCAAACGTTTTGACAGTTGTTGATTTATGTTAAAAAAAAATAAAAAGACCCTAAATGCCTTGTCACACCTGAAAGTGACCAAGTGTGTCTACTTGGTGTAGTGATTACTGGCAGGGCTACTGTAGTGAAGCTAACTGCTAACATACTAGCAAGCCAGGACATGGTAACTCTAGTATGTCACTCACGTTGCTTCCCTCATTTTCCAGCAGTCAAGCATAAGTTGACAAGTCTGCTAACTGCTTTCTGACAGTTAGCCAACAGTTAGCAAGATTATTTGCAGTCACTAACAGCAAAAATACAAAAAAACCCCAACAGTTTATGCAAAAGATGTATTGGTACCACGACTCCTGACTCATGACTGTACATTCACTATTTCTCTTTTGTGGGGCAATTTACACACAGACAGAGGAGGATAAAATAAAAATTGAATGGTGACACATAGCTCATATAGCTTTCTCCAACTCTCAGTTCCCTCAAAGATTAGCGCTGTCAAGATGGCTTGCCATCGGTCAACAGCCCAAATCTGAGGGTCAAAATTTAACTCAGATTTACTTACTACCAAATCCACTAATTTCTGTGATTTCATTATAATTAATTTATTTGATAAATGCTGGGTCCTGGTGATGAATCTTAGTGATATACAGTATGTAGTAATACATCACTACCATCTGCTTTGCAGCCAAGAGTTCTGCTGTAAGGGAAAGAAACCAGAAAGGCATAGCGATGGAAAAAACAAGTGCAGTATAAATAAAGAAAGACAGAGAAAAAGAGGTGGGAGGGATGGGAACGGAAAGAAGGATGAGGTAAGCCCAATGGGAGAGGCCTGAGCCGACTTGCTAAACCCCTCCAACCTCCTCCTCCTCCTCACTTTTCCTCCATCACTTCTCTTTCCAGGGTGAGACGACGAGAGGAGAGATTAAAAAAGAGGAGTATCAAGGGGGAAAGAGTGACATCATCTTTGATATGGGTAGGAAGAGAGGTCAGGGGTTAAGCAGATGATAGTTTGTTTTTGCAGAGAAGGACAAGAGACGATGCCTTTGGAATTTATCGAAGGTGAAGACCTGAGAGGCAAAGATGTTCTGCTTTGTTTGCTTTGACCTGTGCTCGTGGGTCAGCCGTGGGCATGGACGTGGGAAGGAGGGTGCTGAGGGGGCTGCAGCATCCCCTTAAATCAGACATCACAACAAAAACCACCAGCTTAAACTTGTTTTCCCCCTTTTTACTGGGATATACAATCTGTATTAAAAAAGTATAGTACACCGGTGTTTGTGAAGAGAAAGAGGTTTCACTTTCATCCATTAATTATCAATATGTGTTAGTCTATTTCTATTTTTATTGTTTGGCAACACTTTGAGGTTTTCAGGGCCATGATCACACTGTCAGACAGACCCCTGGAGAGAATTCAATCTGGGCTACAGAGTATGTGGCTAAATGCTGTTACTGCAGCTGTACAGTGACACTGTACAGTAGGTTACGTGATTTGGTTACAGCTCTTGATTGGTCATCTAACCAACTCCCCGGAGAGAGAGAGAGAAACAGATAGAGCTCATGTGGACGAGCGAGAAAGAAGGACCATGACAGAAGTGGTGACACTACTACTGTATGATGACAGGCCTTATCTTTCGCCCAGGTGTGTGCGCTTTACGCGCACCCTCTTGCTTAACGTCAGTGTTCCTTGACTGTAAAACATTCTACAATTGGTATAATATGCATTAAATATAATTTTGTTGTCCAGGAGTGTGTATCTGGCCAGATGTGATAATGATTTGTTTTCTCTTGTGACCATAATTACAGGTTGTCAGCCATGCTGTTACTAGAGCTTTTATAATATTAAATGTAAATGATCCTGAACACTGAAATTAATGCAAAAGCCATGAATGTCGCGCAGCATTTAGGATGACGTCATTATATAGAAGGACTTTCTCTCACCAACTCTGATTGGCTTCCAGTGTCCCTGACGGTCTGTTAGGTGCTTCCCCAGGGATGAGGCAATTTTAGATGAACTTTAGCCTTCCTCTGCCCTCACATCACCCCCCTGATAGACTTATACACACTTAGGCCTGCTTGTGTCCCATGGCATATGTATTTTCTTGGGATGGAGTCGGCCTGTCTGTAAACTGCGTCTGACCCCGTGTGTCTGGAGGGCTCTCTTTCTCTCTGTCACAGACGCACAGACACAGACACAGACACACACACACACACACACACACATCAGAATACTTCTCGAGCGGGGTACACACTGCTTACAGCATGTTGTGACGACTTGCCTCTAAGTGAAAGGCCCCTTAGATTAGCGGGTGAGCTTCTCATCATCTCATGCGACACTCCCAGAAGGAAATGCCGTGTGAAAAGGAACGAACTAGAAATTCGCACTGCATAAGCTTTTGATTCACTGCACAACTACCAGTGAATCGACTCTACCACGTACAACCATCTCGCTGGGCTTTTTTGTGAATCAGCAAGAAACATCATTTTTTCAGTTTACCAACAATAAAACAGTGTAACCAAGGTGATTAATGTGTATTTCCCAGCTACAACAAGATTCATTGTCAAATAACTCCAATGAAAGAATGTGTGAATGAGCGCGACAGCAACACAGTAGTTTGTGGTGTTTTGGCTCGAGCTAATCACTGTGTTTGTTAATAGTCTCCTTAGAGAAAGGCACATTTCCCTCCCGGCCCCTAGTGTAATAAAAGGCTTTTAGCAACTCCTTCAAATGCATCAGGACTGTGCTTTTCCCTATTTCCTTTGTATCTCATTAATTTCCATATTTAATTAGCTGGGCTCATTAAATGCCATGCACACAGGAATGTATGCAGGAATAATTGCATGCAATGTTATAGACACAAATGATCCATAATTTTCTTGTGTGAGTTGTGACAGAACATGTAGGCCTTGCTGATTAGTCTCCTCTAATAGACATGGCACTTGATTTGTTTGTCTATCAGTGTGCCTGTGAGTGTGTGTGTGTGTGTATGTGTGTGTGTGTGTGTGTGCGTGAGTGTGTGTGTGTGTGTGTGTGTGTACCCTTGGGTGTTCAAGTGCGTGTGCATGTGTATATTGTATGTGTGCCCATGTGTGCCAATCTAGCCATCAACTCTAAACCATGTTAAAGAGTGAAATTACCCATCAGCTCTAGTAAAAGCATGGCTGACAACCTGTAATCACGGTCACGAGAGAAAACAAATCATTGTCACATATGGTCAGACACTCCTGTTCAGGACAAAGATATTGGGTGACCAGATACAACAGAAAATACAAAATCTAAATACAAAAAACAACAACAACAAAAAAGCAAATCTGTACACTTGTGTCCTTCTGTGTCTCCTCTCTTTGAGTCTGTTTGCCCAGGAGCAAGGCGAACACTTTTTACGTTTAAGTGTGGGGGATGATTAACAAAAGAGCAACTTTGTCTTGTCTCACTGTTGAATCCTCACCGGTCTCCATGCTGCAGTCTGCTTTTTATACATCACAGCAAATTAATGAGGAATTCTTCCCAGGCACGCTATCTCCCACTCAAATGCATGTTTACAGCTTTAATATGAGATGTTCTCTATCACACATTTGAAAAGAACTATAGGTGATTTCATGGTGAGACACGCATGAATAACTCTGACATTTACAATTAGCTGTTGTCAACAGTCAAAGGCAGTAGTGCAATTTACTAGGTACACATTACTGTCGCAAATGAAAGTGACAACAATTTGATATGTTGCTTGAAAGTGGCGTGATAGCGAATTGTATTTGACCCTGTTTAAGTGGGCTCCCTCTTGATAGGTGAACACCCTTTATTCAAAAGAGATAATTGGTTTTGTAAAATGTTGCTCACGAAGTTCCTGAAATGCTTTGGGAGAGAAAGTAGTGGGCGTTGATTAACCTTGTCATAGCTGTTGACATCTCCCGACCACGCAGCGCTTACATTCAACGCGCTTTCCTACATCAGAAGTCACAAGTTTTTCCCGCTGCGTGCCAAGGATAAGTGTTAAATATGTGTTTTTCTTTATCATTATCTTTGCCTTGGCAGATGCATTCAGTGGAAACACTATTCTTTCAAACAGGGTTAGAAACTGAGAGGGTTCGTTTTTAAACCCGACCTTCAGAGGCAGTGATAGTTTATGAGTCAGGAGGTTGAGTTAGAAGTGGGGGGTGGGGCGCAGTTTGGGATGACAGGGGGGGTCAGCCTCTCTGGTCTCTTTGGTCTCCTTGCTGTGGTTTCTGCACATTTGGCCAGCAGACAAGTGTATTGTGCATGATTCCTCTCTGATGTGGCGATTTGATGATGAGTAAGCACACATATGATGGAGTGGGTATGTGTGTGGTATCCAAAGCTCTGCCTGACACATGGCCATAAGGAAGTTGAGAGGCGGGATTCATGAAGGAGTTTGGAATATATATCACGCAGTGTTTTGCAGGCCAAACTTTTCCCCCCATCTAATTAGAGGACAAGCTGTGGTTTCTGCCAGTTACGTAACCTCTAAAGACTTCCTGGTGAAGAAGTGATATGTCTAACATGACACATCTGGGTAAATTATTCATAGATTTGGTTCCAGTTCAAGGATATAGTGGAGGAGGAACTCACTTAAGTTTTCCAAAGCTTTTCTATTTATTTTATCTGCATTAATTAATATTTAGGATAGACACTCAAAGAGTGACGTTACCTTCTCAGATTGTTTAATTTTAAAGTGATTTAGCATTGCTCTTTCAAAAAGTTAGAACACTTGCGGGAGGCCGATAAAAAAAACGGAATTGTCTAAATCAAAACAGGCAGAGGTAGAGATATCCTACCTCTCAATTCCTAGTATGAGTCAAGCTTCTTCCCTAGTTGTGAAATGCCATAATTTTCCAACCTCTGTGTTTATAACATAGGCTTTCTGTCAAATTTTTGAAGCCTCAAGCCTAACTCAAGAAAGCCTATGACATCATGATGACATCATCAGGGTTATTATGTCAGACCTTAGAGAGCTCATCCCAGAGCCACAGAACTTTTGTACAGATGTTTTCACAGGCCTGAGTAGTACTCAAAACTGGCCTTTGCATGTAAAATCAGTTTTTAGCACCACAAAGAGAGAAAACTCTCCCGACTTGAAGGGGGAAAAATGCAATTTAAATGATGATGGTGCAGCGTGTCAAGTTGGGATCTGTGAGTGTCTGTACCAAAGTTCATGGCAATCCATTCAATAGTTGTTGGGACATTTTCACTCAGTAATTTTCAATCTGCTGGTGGTGCTACCAGGGGATCGCCAAAGTCATTTATTTATTGTTATTCAGTTAGGAGTCATTGTCCAGTTTGTTGTTGAGTTTGGATCTTGTTCAACTCAACACCGGGACATTACACTGTCGCACTTCACAATATCTAAACCTGACACAGCTGATGTAATTTTCTAGGTATCGTGCTGTGCCATGACCCCCTCCCACCTGGCACACCCAGAAGATTAAAACAAACAGGCAGCGTTAATTGCACGAACTGTTCAGTGCAGGTCAGATGGTGTGTTTGTTCAGTCAGAGGTTTGGAGTAAAGTGTGGCTTCAGACTGTGTTTTATTGAGGTGGGCCTATGTTCATCATCACCAACTCATAATGACGCCAGTACTGCCACTGTTATCGCAACCTCTCTCTGTGGGTGGTTTTCCTCTGCGTGTGCGTATGTGTGGGATTCAGTGGTGCTACTGCCCTTGATCCCTCTCACTCTGTTGTACCGCTCTCTCTATCTCCTGCTCTCTTTCTTTTCTTCTTTCTCTCTTCCTCTGCTTTTTCCCGTGTCAACGTCTGGAACTCCCACAGAACTCCCAAGCAGCTCCGATTCAGAGGAAGTCCTTCCTGGGATTAATACACACACACAGAGGCACATACACAAACTTCCTCGTCAGCTTTACCCCCTCTCATTCGTCCTCCCACAGACATCCTGTTTGTCTCCTGCAGCTCCTCTGCTCCCCCAAATGAACATAAGCCGGGGAGGCACGGAGTAAACAGAAGAGCAGTTTCTGAGGAGAAGGCGGCACGGAAGCACAAAGAACTCCTAAAAACAAACGCAGTTCCTGTCAGTGGGATCTCTAGCTCACATGCTTATCCTGTGTTTTCTCTCTATATTTAGAACTTGTTGATGCTGTGGACCAAATTCAGTGACAATCAGGTTTAACTAGGATCTGGGACCTTGCCAATCATATTACTGCCACATTTTCGAGTAGTGCTCCTGGAATGAGAGAAACCTTGTTGATTTTTTCTGTAATCAGTTTCCATTATCTCTCGCCGCAGCGGTAGGCATCAGCTCGCCGTCCTGTCTTCTCATCCGTAGAGCGGTCTATCCAATCCATTTTACCCATCTGCCAATCTCCATCATTTCGATCTTGGTTTGTCCCCTCTCTTCCCTCTCTTCTCTGTCTCCCTTCACTCTATCCGTGGCTAATCCATTACATCTTCTAATGACTGTTGTTTCGCTCTATAAAGAAAAATGTGAGGTGCATTGGCATTTCTGAAGCCATATGTATGTGTATGTGTTAGGAACTATCACCTCCCAATCTTCTCCACTAAGCCTTTTGCCATATAATGTCTCTGGCTCTGTATGTTCACAAAGAAATTATAGCCACGAGAAGATTAATAATGTCAGAAAAATAGTTTTCGATTACTGTGGGTCACTGTTTCAAAAAAGATTATTATTTAATCTGAAAGAAGATTAATATTTCTCTGTGTAGGATCTCTTCCCACGTTCATTATTTTCAGCTTTTCGGCAACTCCAGGTTAGTCATGACAAATATTTGAGTCTCCTATACCCGATTTTTTTTTTTTATCACTTTTTCTTAAGCTAAATCTAAAACAAATCAATAATATTAAGCAATCTGAAATACAAATAGAGTTTTTGTCACATTGTACTACATTAACTGGCATTTCTAACCATATGATAGTGATTATCACATAATACATGAAGTCCTTTTGCAGTGGGTGATGCTTGTCATGGGTGGTGTCAGTTCTGTGTCCCTCACGACAGCACATTTAGGACTGAAACAACAAATATTTTAATTACCTAGCCAAACAATTATTATATATACAGTATATTTTCACTTTAGGATGGGACAAAAAAATCAGTGTCTTTTTCAGTTTGTTTTAGCATAGAATTGCATTGCTGACCATTTCAGGTCATTCACTATTTCATTCACTCACTCAGGCAACATGAATGTTAAACAGTGTTGGGCAGGTTAATCAATTACTCATTATATATGACCAATTCAAGAAGTAATTACATTTCTTTACAAATTACACAACATCAAAAGTAATTACTTAAATTATTCATTGAATTACTTTTGTTACTCAGCCCAGCTCTGTCAAAGGTGCCTTTGCTAAAAGTTTCCACACCCTCATGACACATCTTATGGATTTAATATGAGTAGAGGTAGAAAATGAGACTGTGTGAGATGTTTTAAGAAGCTGCTATCCCGCAGGTTGCTAGCTTAGCGCTGATGACCACATGCAGCACTCCAAAAGTCCTGTCCTCACAGTGAAGCCATGACATTCACACACTCTCCAACTCTGAAAAACCAAGGTGAATAAAGGCGTACTATAAGATTTGATTTTTTGTGCAATTTGGCGCCACTACGGTTTCAGAGTGTAATTCACTGCTGTCGTAAAAAAGGACAGCTGTACACGTGCATTTGTTATAATTACATTACTTATGATCAAAAACTAGCAAGTCGACAACTCTGCTAACACAGCCAAACAAGCAACAACACAAAGCATTGCAATATTATTTACTTGTCCAATAGAATGCATGCCAGCTTGGTCTTGTAGCCTTTTATTTCATGAAGCTTTCGCCAAAGTCCGGGAGTTTGGTCCCTCTCTCTTTTCTCTTCTTAGCTTTCTCTGACACTGGCGCCGCTCTCCACCAGCAGCAGCATAATACAAGTTCTGTCCCGACAGAGGTCCAGTGGGTAGTGCTGCAACCCGTGCCCTTCTTGCAGCAAGAAGGTTGCGGGTTCAAACCCCGGTTGCCCGGCCTTTCTGTGCGGTGTTTACATGTTCTCTCCCCGTGTCTGTGTGGGTTCTCTCTGGGTGCTCTGGCTTCCTCTCACTGCATAATATATAATAAATATTGCACATGCTGACATAGTTTGGCATATCAGACTTAAATGGGCTCAGAGGAAATTGCCGTGTTACGTCCAGCTTTTCATTTGTCCCAGTTCTCCCTTGCTGACAGTACTGAGCGAGCTTCTTCTGAAGAACTTATTTTGTACATTATATACTTCTTGATTCTTATAGCTTGCTTGCTGAAGAGTCAAGTTGGTGCCATAAACGACAGTGGAGTTGTCACGAAACATTGTCTGTGCATGGGACTCCAATGTCACATAGCGCCAACAACCAGTGCCAGAGACGCCATTCACCCTGTTACATCAGAAGGAAGCTGTTATTTTACAATATAATTACTACATAATGTTGCTTAAGTAATGAAATGTTACTGTCACTTCAAATTGTAATCCTTTACTCTACTTGTTGCGCATAAAATACATTACGGTAGTGCATTATTAGAAAATGTATTTCTTAGTAATACATTACGCCTAGCTTACTAATATGCCATTAGGAGTCATATATAACAGGGTTTATTATAAAACCTTCAATCAATAGGCTTCTTAATACAAGGGTGGTCCCTTTGTTCCATCTTTGGCTCTAGACCTCATGAATCATTCAAGGTTTCCCTCACATTGTGGTGCAACTGCACCTACAGCAGTATCTTGTTCTGGACATTCTTTGTCCCGCTTTTAATTAGATTCAGGTGATTGGTTTAGTCAGATTACAACTTTGTCCACAGCAAGCAGTTAGTTTTTTTTATTAGATGCACAGCAAAGATTGAGATTATTACATAATGGGCTAATGAAGGATGGCCATCTACAAGGAAACATGCAATATAAGTCTTCTTTGCCATACATGACTCTATTACACAGGCAATGACATTAACTGTGCAGTCACAGAAAGCTAGTATATTTGAATTGCTGGTATTCATGAAGATATTACCAGAACAGGCAACGATATGGCTTTCATACTGCTATCTTACCTCAGCACACACACTACATGCTGCTAGGATACGGATCGGAAAATAAAAAACACCTCTTCACGTAACGGTTATGGTGGCCTTGAAATTGTAAAGGGCCATTCTGAGACAAATTAGCAGTTGTAGTCGCTGCGCTAGAACCCCCCGCTATGCCAGTCAGTGGCACTCCCCTCTGATTTAAGATCATGAGCCTTCAGTGTTCAACCACATCCACATGACAACTCTCTCCATTCATATGTTTTATGGAATCATCACTGTCACCACCCAGCAAATGAGCGTAGCAATATTTAGGACAAATGCCACTGCTGAATAGCCCTGCGAAACAATGCTTTTGAATATTTTATTACTTGGAAAAGCCTTATTAAAACCTGGGTGGGGGGGGGGCGTGTAGGGGGCTCCATTTGCTAAAGCTGAGTGGGTGTTGCAGTGCTGTACCTTGCAGGGAGGTACCGGGATTAGCAGTCGGCATTGAAGCGCTGCTGTGGCTGATGGGTTGTTTGTGTTGCAGGGTGCAGTTTCCTCAGCACAGCGAGGTCTGGCTGCCAGAGAGGCTGTGGAGCGCGTTGGCTGTGGCCTCTGCTGACTGGCTTTCTACACAGCGTCTGTGGAGGCAGAGATAAGCAGTGACACACACACACATAGTGCACACACACTCTGTTGACGTATGACGTCATAGGTGGATTTTGTGTGTCTGCGCAAGTCTGTGATGTTTTTGGTTAATCTATTTTTAAGAGCCAGGGGGCATCTGGGTTAGGTGCCAACAGGATCCTGGGGCCAAAAGTTCAGAGAAAGACAGAGAGAGAGAGAGAGAGAGAGAGAGAGAGAGAGGAGCGAGTGGTAGCTTGTGAGGATGAAAGCAAAAGGAAGGGGATGAAAGACATGAGGGATGACAGTGAAAATGGTGTGAGCCATGGCGCTGAACAGCCTCAGATGCAGCTCATCGCAGTTGGTTATTTTCCATTTACTCCCATCATATTTTCATAGGCTCCAGTCACAGAAAACAGATCACCATATTTATTATTAATCCAAACATCTCCCTTCCTCCCACCGGGTCGACTCACCCTCAAAGCTGTGCGACCCTCCCTTGCCTCGGAGGTCGGGCCAGCCTCCCTGCGAGGCAGCTCCAGGTAATGGCCTGTGAAATGACTGGGCTTTTGTTGGTCAGGAGGCTTGCTGGAGGCCCGGGCAGCTTATTTATGGAGCTACTGTGGTCTTTCTCCTGGCCTCGACACCTATAAATACATAGGGAAGGTTAGCCTGCTAAAACAAACAATGATGTGAGCCTGGGCCGTCTGAAATAGAATATGCAATTCTGCAGCTCGGCCCTCTATAAAAAGAGCTGGAGTCTATCTTTAGATGGGAGGGAAGTTAGATTTGGAATTGCGGTGTGAATGCTAGTTCAGATCAAGTGATGACTTTGAGATGTAAGAAGACGGTATTAGAGTTCAGACTTTATTGACATTAACTATATTTGGTATTTGACCTCCTACTCTCAGTGCACAATGTTTAAAGAGGGTTTTAAGGCAACCACAGTGCGAAGGCAGCGTTAATTTTCTGTTACAATGACGCAATATGGTCATGCCTCTGAATTTCTTGAAAATCAATCAGGCACAACAGGCAAATGTGCTTCTCATTTATATGATTTATATTGTGATTATTTTTTCTTTTTAATATCAATCTCTACCTAGCTTCAACGGCCCAGAACACATCACAGTCAGGTTGTAGTTGGAACAGACTAGGTGTCAGTGAAATAGGTGTTGGCAGGCAGGTTCCATATGTTAAATCTGGACAGATTTCAGCACATATACAGTACAGCAGTACACGCTCGCCGGAGATCTGCATAATGGATATACAAGGGCCTCTTGTTAGTGTCTGGTTTTAGGTGAGCAGAGCTGAGCACACAGCAGACAGGACTGGAGAGCAGCCCAGTCCTGGAGATGGCAAACGTGGTTAAACTGATAAAACTGTCATTACCGTGTTGGAGGCAGCTGGCGAGGTGCAAGGGCAAGAGAGAAAGAGTAAAAGAAAAATGTGAGTGAGGGAGCACATCCTGTCAGGTTTACTGGCTTGAAGACTTTTAGTTTAGACTAATATCCTGGGCCGATATTGGCCTGTCAGATATTGACAAGTCATAGTTCCGATATAGAGCTTCCTCCCACACCATAGCTAGAAAATGTTTTTAGCGTTTTTATTTATATAGCATATCAGATCTTGACCAAACAATTTATCCCAACCTGTAAACCTTGAAAATACATCTGGTTTATTACAACTTGAGGAACCATCAGTATTACCTTCATTATTACTCACCATGATAGCTGCTAATACCTGGAAATGTGGCAACATCTCTAAAAGAAAATCTGATGGGGCAAGGAGCAGATGATCAGCCAGGTTTGAAACAAAGCAATGGGTTAGCTGAACTTATTTGGAAGACAAAATGAGGGCAAATTGTACAACTGTTAACCAAACTGTTGCTTTTCATTTTCCCTTACAGCTTACATCCTGGTTTATCTTTGACCCACCATATTTGTCATAGCTGCGCACAGGCAGTTTTCCTGTGAAGTAAGAGTTTATTAGTGACATTGAATGTATGCTCACTTTCAGTTTTATCTCCAAAAACATTGGCTAAGATCATCCGGCTAAAAGTTAGTTTGTTTAACAATCTCGCCTTTTTTAAGATCTCAATTGCTTTGGTGATCACAACGCTATCATACCTGATAGACATGATTCTTTATTTATGTTAGGATATGGGGATCCCACTACTTCCATAGGCACATGTAGCACTGCAGTGGCAAACTTTAGCTAGTTGCGAGTCCTCATCTTGACTAATTCAGTCGTGAGTTTTCTTTTCTGTTGACGCTCCTATCTCAATTAACCAGCTGGAGGAAGGCACAGATATCTCTCGATTTTATTGAAGTTTTAGCCAAAGTTGTAATAAACCACAGAAGGCAGTGTGTCATGCCTTGAATAGTGATTATGCTGCTGATTCAACTAGAGGAATGTCATTAGTTTTAATGGAGCATTTTCTTTTGTCATGGTCTGATGCCGTTTCATAGGGTTTTCCGCTCTGAACAAATGATGAGGGAGCCACTGAAAATACTAAAGTTTTTGCTATAAGCAGTTTACATCCAAAAATATCAGTATCGGCCTTGAAAACACATAAAGGTCAAACCCTAGCAGAGTTAGCTCCTGTAAAATCAAACATGCTGTTCTGCCATGCTGAGGGAGGAAAAGGGGAGCAGTGCGAGGGAGGGAGGAGGAGGGTTTGGAAGGTGTTATGTTGCAGCGTGGTGCCAGGGGAGCTGTGAGGCTTGGCAAAGAGGTGTGTGTTCACATCCCCAGTTTCCCTACTGCTGCTAGAGAAAGGGGTGGGATAGAGCGCGAGGGTGAAATGAATGGAAAGGCAGTAGGCATGGAGGCTACGGAGGTATACGCCAGGGACAATTTACCCATCCATCACTCTCCAGCGTTAATCAAAAGCTAAAACTGTGTCTTGGTTGCAGAAAAATTTTGCAGCACTGTAGGTTCATCGTGTTATTACGTGGGCGCATCTCTGAAATGACAGCCCCTCAAAACATTTTCATCCCAGGTGTAAATAAACCACACCAATCTGTCCCACTGGGTTTGTACACCGAAGATGACCAGATATGGCTGCAGGATAAGAGAATGTACAATTTAGTCTATGCTGCTCTGCCCCAAGGTGGAAGGCCAGCAGTTGCTTGCAAAGACATTCTGTAACAACCACATGACTGTGCATACCATATTTAAACAATACAAAGTACTTGTATTAACCTTTTCTCCTAGAAAGTATGTTTATTCCACTAATTTGTTTCGCCAAATACACTTTAAGGTTAATGTAAAGGCTGCCTGGATTATATTTTATGTAATGACATCAGTTCAAGACCAGGAAGCTGTGTTCAAGCACTTTGATTAAGGTTAGGGGAAACCATGGTTTCGGTTAAATATTGGAAAACTAAACACACGCTCTTATAAAACCCACATAACATGGTCAGTTTGGGGCAACAAAAACAAGCTGTAAACACAACGCTGACATATTAATCTCACCTGTTACACTGATATGGCAAACTTAATACTAAATACCAAATTGTTGTTCATTCACACATCCAGCAGACACAAACCTACATTGGCATTTCCTAGTTTTCTTGTTTCTGGCCACCAAACGAACAGTTTCAATATTCATGCTTCTTCTAGCTCTGTTTTGACCTACTGAGGAAAATGTCCGCTAAATGCTAAATGTTCACCAGCTAGTTGCTAACTTTGTCTGTCTGTTGTTTGGTGCTGGCAGGTAGCGTACAGTATGTTTTTTTGCCCCTAGAGTGCAACTCACCCTCGTGGACAGCTGTACACATACATTTGTTGACAAGCTGAAGGATTTGGATTTAGTGGGCTGACATGGCTTATGATCAAAATCTAACGAGTCAACAGCTTACTAACGCAGCCAAACATCAAGCATGTGCAACAACACGAGACATAGCAAGCCAGCTAATAGTCCAACAGCAAGAAGGGCTTTCCTACTTCTTTATTTCCCATGTACACTTTATTTCTCTTTTCGCAATAAAGATTTAAGGACAAAAAAAAGACTCTGATTATTCAGACACCACATGAACGCACCATCAGTCACCTCTCACTCCACCCTTTTCAAGCAGGTAGGAGAAGCTACGGTGGCCAACACAATCTGTCGACTCTTGTGCTAAATAGTATGTGTGTCTGAAGAGCCGTTTGTCCATTCGGGGTACTGTAGAAACATGGCGGCAAAACATGGAGACATCCATGTAAGAGGACCCATGGCGTATGTGTATGGCTCATTCTAAGGTAATAAAAACATCAAGTGTTCATAACATAAGGTCTTTACACCACTGAAAACATAGTTATGTATATTTCATTGCGCTGCTGTGAATAGATCCTTCTAAATATTACACACTGGACCTTTAAACATAATCATGAAAAGCATTCATCAGATACTGATATTTAGCAGATAATGCAGGGGAAAACAAATGAAATATGTTGTCAGTGAACATTTTGCTGACACATTCAAGATGAACATTTTGCGACATTGCAAATGAAACTTCATTGAAAGTTTTTCTAATTATGTTGATTTAAAAAAAACTTAATCTGGGCTTTTCTCTCAGAACATGTTTACTGCCGCAAAATAGAGACAAGATTGCTCATCCACCAGTAGCCACATGTTGCTACTCCTATGTACATTGCAAAAAGGGTTGATATTAGCAAATTACTAGCATCATATAAAAAATATATTTTTCTTGAATTAAAACTGTCTTATCTTGTGAGCTGAGAGGTGAGGGAAATTAGGTTAGGACTACAGATAGCATGGCAGACTTGTTGTTGAAGGTTGTGGGGAAGCCTGTTGTTTATTTGAATCAGCCACCACCAAACTTGAAAGATGTGAAGTCTGACAAAGTGTGATCCGTCTGGGCTTATGCTGTTGATTTGATGTGTGAAATGGTGTAGAATGTGTCACATCCAGTACACCGCCTCTGTTTTGAACAGATTTTATTGGAACAGTCAACCAGGTTCAACCAGATAAGGTGAACAACACTGGTTTCTGTGTTTTAGGTGGATACACCATACATATGAATAATTCAACAATACATAATAAGCAAGGAACATTTCTCTAGAAAAGTCATGAAACAAGGCAAAATAAAGCATACCACTGTAGTAGAAACAAAAGAGTGTTTTTTTTCAAGAATGAAAACAATTTTACGACAAGACTTGTAAAGATGAATATTTTTGCAGTGTGTATAAAAAGCATGTAGTATGCTGCAAACAAACACACACACACACACACACAAATGCTGAAGCAAAACTTCAACCCGACGCCCAGGGGCTCCCATTACTGCAGTGTGAAGTCAGTTGAGGTCTTTAGGATGATTTTATGAATACAAACTATTTCAAATGAAGTATTCATGACAAGTGGCTGTGGTTGGACCAGTGATTAGTCCAAGATCATTTTGTTGGAGCATTTAATTAGTGTCCTACCTAATGTGTATACCTAAAACTGCTTTTTAAACACAAAAGAAATAAAAGCCATTGATCATTAGCGATCAATAGAACGAAGCCTTGGGCGGTCTTAGTTTTTGAACATTCATGAACATTTGAACATTGTTGTTGTTCAACTTGAATGTGCCCCTTGCCCCCACTCTGTTGTGTGTTGAGCCTGAGCTGGGAGGGAGGAGTAGGAGCGATAGAGGGTGAGGGGTGAGTTTAGGTGATGCGAGGAGGGGATAGCAGGGTGATGACACCAGAGTGAAACTGAAGGTGTTGGTGCAGAGGACTCGCGCTCTGTGGTTTGGGATTGCTGCTGATGTAAAGTGTGATCTGTCTGTCACTTTGACTCACTGTCAGCAGTCTTAGCCCCGTTAGATGCCTCACCTGCTGCTGGGATCTGGCCTGTAGTGTGGTGAGAAGTGGCACAGACAGTTTGGTGTCATGTTGTCCAGAGCTGGGATTATTGGCTGCTGGTAACACGGCCACGCCCACTGTTACATTCATGACCAAAATATTGGAATTACTCCGCTGGTTGCCAGTGGGTGTGCATGCACATTCCATTTTTTCCTCTCAGAGTAACATTACTCTCCGCTGCCCAGCCGCCCTTGTGCACATGAAAGCATGTTGTCCAATTTAAATGCAAATTTCCTCATGGCAGGAGAGTCACTATTTGGGTAACATAGGCTTGACAACATAGATTAATTTGGTTTAAATTGGTTTGATAGCATTATTTGATAGCAAATAAAAAATTGTATCCTTTTCATTTGAAAACAAATTAGAGTGATGTAAGTATCAGGAGGGGGAAAAAATTTTGTGCACAAATGAGAATTTCAAAAATTTTAAGGGAAACTGATTAACAGAACATAGTGTTAAACAATGCCGTTAACGTGATTCCGGAGATTTATTCTTGGCCTTGGGAAGCCATATCTGTGATAAAATGTTCTCAGTTAAAGTCAAGGTTCACTTTTCTGGAGGTTCCCTGCTGGGTGGTGATGGTGCAGTGGATAAGATACATGCCTTTGGTGTGAGAAAACTGGATTCACTTCACTGTGACCAATCCACAATTGTGTCATTGTGAACAAAGTTCTATGTAGTTGGAAAGGAAAGTTTATTTGTTATTTCTTTTAATCCAGTTACGTAATAAAGCTGAACTAAACAATCATAAAACGTTGCTACTTTAGAAATGGACACCTATGTAGTTTCGGCTTTTTTCTACCTCTGCATGTCTTATTTATATCAATTCATTACATCCATTAAAACATCAGAGTTGCGCAACAGTAAATACAAAGAAGAACTTTAAACAAACGCCAACAAAAATGATGCTTTGTATGTTGTTTTAATGAACCTAATCTGCACAGTTCTTTAGATGCAGTGGAAAGGCAAGCAGCAATGCACAAAAGGGACTTTTAGTTCCTATTATAGTTCCTGACTGTTGTTCCTAAAATAAATAGTATATTAGATTGGCCATTGCCAACTTTAACTGTTCATTTTCCACTACATTAGGTTACAAAGTAGTGTACGGCATGTACACCTAACTGATAGCAACCACACCTAGTCAGTATTACTGAAACAGTGTTCAATCAAGCACAACATCTGTGTAAAGAAAGAGTGCACATGTGTGCTATGCCGGTGTTTTGGCCCTCCGTAATTTTAGGCACCTCAACACCAAAACACACCTGTTGACCCAAGGTGAATTAAAGTCAAGGCAAGGCCTTTGAATTTAGCCCACCTTGGACAACTATGACCTGGATGACTGTTCACAGACACACCTGTTAACCTGCTGAGCACAAGCTAAAATGAAAAAAGGAATGACGGATGTTCCTTGCAGAGTTCAATAGACTGCTCCACAGTCCGTGTGACAAAAGTTATGCTTGTTGTTTGATGCTGATTTGACTGATCTGGCATACTGGTCTACTCCTAATGATGTTTCACAATTAGCTGTGAAAACTGTGCAAATGTTTTCCCTCATCTTGGCAACTGTTCTCTTTGGCAAAATGCACTATGTTTAGAGAGTGTGTGTGTTCTCGGCCAAATCAACATTTATGATAGACTATCCCAGATGGGATGTTGCAGATGGTCGCATGATCTGGCCTCTATTGGGACAATTTCAGTCTTACCCAAACAGTGTGCAATAATCATTTGTGAAAGATATTATGCTTTCCATGATATGCATGTCTTGTATTGTTTCTAACCACCTCGACAATTAATGCAGACAATACGACTGAGTTTTTAAAGGTAATCAGATGTTTTTTTTTTCTTTCCTGACTAAAAATCCCTCAGATTCACACATCCTGTATCACTTCTTCACAGCACCATCTCCATGTAACACATTCATAATTGCACACATATGCGCGCGCACACACACACGCACAGACAAAAAAAAATCATTCATATCTGTTCAGACGTTTACTGCAGCTGTTATGTTTGTGGCACAGCCTAACTGCAGCGTTAATCATTTCTGCATGGTGGAGAAATCCGCCCATCCCTCTCACCCATCTCACAATTAATCCACATCCTCCACGCTTGGAAGGGTTAACACCGCGAGACGACAAATTATTCCAAACCGTCCAGGAACCCATGTTAAGTGCCTCTCTGGCTTCACACGGATTGATCGATTGCTTTGTTTATCAGTCATAAAACTATTAACAATCAATCTTCCCCCCTCCCTTTTCTTCCATCTCTCTCTTCCCAGAGCAGTTTTGTATATGGATGATTATACATTCATTAATGCATGGGTAGTTGTGCGTTAGTCAAATGATCCATGTGTGACTGGGATGCAGTGAACACAGATTACTGCACAGATGCCCATTGAGGAATCTTTTAATTAACAGCATGGTTTACGTCTCAGGAAAGACCTCTTTGTGTCGGGGGGAAAGCGATGAAGGCCCGGAGTGAAGGATGGAGATGGAGGGACAGGATGAGACGGAGAAGGGGGGGTGACCCAATTCTCAAAGGAGCTGATTGAACATGACAGCAATAAAAATAAAATGTTGAGACCTTATGCGTGAGCTGTAACAGGATCTGCTCAGCAGAACTTCAGTGTGACCTAACTGGGGTCAGACACCATCTTTGATTTGTTTGTTTGTTTGTTTGTTTGTGTGTTTTAACTGCAGCTTTAGCTTGAAGCCGCAGCTCTGCGCTGTGGATATTCTCCAAGTTTCAATCTGTTGCATAATGTGCCACCACAGTAAAGAAAAAAAACTGTTGTTGTTTTTGTCTGTATACTTCAGCTCATTGCATCTTTGAAGGACATGAGCTTGGATTGTTTTTTAAGAATGTACAGTCTGGGCTGTCTGTAATCCTGTGTCCATCCTCCTGCTGCCTGAACCTCCACTGGCATTGAATAATACATCTAGACATGCAGTCAGAGATCAGTTGACCCTGAAACTATTGGATTTCACATTAAAAGCCCCAGTGCCGCAAATGAGCGTGGAGTCCTGCAGACAGTTTTGCTAATCTATGCTCAGACCTTGCCTGAGGGCACATGGTGGGGAGGTAAATGTGGCTTGAGTTATGGTACACATGTCCATCCAATTACTGAACTTCAGTGTTTTGACCGTGCAAATGAAAGATGGGGCAACCTCAAAAATCATGCACACTCACAAGTGCTCAGGGGCAGTGTTTGGTGGACTTTTTTAAAAGATGAAGACAAGGCCAAACAGCACCAATGCAAGAACAGATCTGGCAATAGCCTGGGGTTTAAACTTTTTATTTATTTATTTATTTAACCAAGCATCACCCTACAGCCTGTATACCAGTGACTAATCACTTACACCAGGTTATTCTTCCTACCCGCTTAGAAGCTCTCATAACCACATCCTTAGTGGAGACAATCATTGAAACTAATGCTCAAGCCTCAAGCCGCTCAAGCTGGAGTGTCATAATCACTGGATGCACATAGAAATAAAAGATTCATCAGTGTGGTGTTGTACTGATGAAAAGCGTTCTTATTGAAGGTAGCATGCCAAGACTGTTTAAAAAGACCGAATGAGCCAAAGAGAGACAGACAGACAGAGAGAGAGAGAGAGAGAGAGAGAGAGTGTATGTATTCCAGTAGGGATTAGATAACATGAGTTCATCAGGTTTACCGTTATGTTTCCTCCCTGAGGCGGATGTGCTGGCATTTGTGTCAGTGGATGACTCTCTCTCTCACACACAACGTTCTCTAACCTCACTTAACCATCTGACCTCCCTCTCTCTCCCGTCAGCTTGGCAGCAAAGACACAACAAATACAACACAACATTTAATGTCATTTGCAAGTCTCTCATCCTATCTTCTTCTTCTCTTCTTTTAACAGTGTAAATTGAGGTAAATGTAATCTGGAAGCTCATGTGCCGCTGCCGCAGATGATGATCTATGACTGTTGCTTCTGCTCTCGTGGGTTGTTGATCTTTGTTTCTCATGCAATTGCCCTGCAATCGTTTCACACGCTTCAACTGCTTCACAGCTTTTTTTTCTCCCTTATTTGTGTCATGTCATCAGGAAGAAAGACAAGAGGAAACTGGTAGAGATTAAAAAAACATGACGGAGAAGCAAAGGAGAGCAGAGATGGAGTTTGGAGAGAATCACAGAGCGTACAGTAAAAGCAGGAGATAAAGTTGAACAGGAGTGATGTTCTTCTCGCTGCAGATACGCTGGTAATTAAAACTAGGGGAAACTTCTGCGTAGGATATGCACAGACCTGAGCATTCAGAGCGAGGGATCAACAAACGCCAAGGATTGTATAGAATATGTAGCGTGCACAGCTGCTTCTGATGCTGATTTAATCGTTTGGATTTTTTGGTTTTCACTCTCCTCATGTTTTATGCTTTTTGATTTGTTTGCAGCTAAAGGGTAAAGGCAATTCCTCTGTTTTGAGTCTTTGTATTCCCTTTCCTATTTAAAAAGTTTATCTGAAGATATCACACAAGTCCTTTCCTCACTTTTCAGAGCCTCACAGTTAACTCTGGACCTGTCTTGCTGCCATTTACCGCCCTGACTTCTTACTTGTATGAGGCTAAAGTGCGTCCCAAAAAGGGAGTGCTGCGGTGAATAGTGGCAGCTAAAGAGGCACAGGGCTTAGCCGATCAGTAAGACACAAACTCCTCACACCAGCGAGATTTCAGCCCCAGCTTAAAGGCTTCGGGGGAATGGATTTGGACTAACATCACATGAAATTGCTCCTTCAAAGTCTCCTTATCTAGGCACCGGGAAAATCTCAAAATGGTTTTGCAAGTGGTTTTACCGCTAAAAAACATGCAATCACGTTTCACACTTTTAAATTACATACTTAGCTATTTTCTTGAGCAGGGCAGAGGGTCAAGTACTTAAAGATTTGTCCCCTTTCAGTCTTTTTCAAAAAGGTGCAATATTCTTGTTATCTTACTTTCACAGCCAGACGATTGCCCATTCTAAAAATGCATATTTCCTGCAGATGAATACTGATGAGCCTTATAGACATACGTGAATACACACACACACACATGCATACACACACATATGGTGGTCTAGTCCCTGTACGATTGAAATTGCGCACAAAAACAAGCCTTAAAAGGGATGATGGGACTCAGTTCCCATCTGAGAGACTTAAACTTAACTAATCTGATAAGTACAGTGCTGAAACCAGCACTGTAAGCTGACTGTTGTTTGTTCACCTGAAATATGGGACATCAGCAGTATTTATAGTTAAAGCCATGGTTTCTGCATGCCTGACAGACCAATTTCCCAAAGGATGCCAAATGTAAGATATGGAGAAATCAAGTCACACTCACCGTTCAAGTGTGTGGTGAAATTCAGAAATGAAGTCACGCATCATTATTGCAGCACCACCCACAGGGGATCTCTTTACTCTGATTACAGGTGTGATGTGGTTGTCGCTATGTATGTGGCATTGCATTGTCTCTGTCCCTATAATCAAGGTGGTGATTGGTCTCTTGTGTAACCGGGGATTTTTAAATACAGCACATCCCAACAAGTGAAAAGTCTGTTCAGCGTGTACGATTTTTTTCAATATTGCTGAACAGTGTGTTTCATTGACTAAAAAGAGTATTTTAATCATCAATCTGATGTTGGGTATCAGATTTAAGCCACTGTATAGCTTGTTGTGATGGAAGCCCTATTACATAAGGACACTGCTGTATGAAAGAGGTCAGGTGAACATCCAGTTGTGTCCGGTCATGAAAATTTTCAGGTCATAGCTGTTTTGCAAATTATCAGCTACAGGCAGACATTGCAGGCTGTTTCACAACAATTCACACATTCATTCAAGAGGCCACAGTTTCATAACTGTCTTGTGACAGGTATGGATGACCGTCTGAGGTTTAAATGCCTAAGATCCACATAACAGTCCTTAAAGCCTCTTGTTGATGAGCGTTTTCTTTAGATTTGTACAATGCACTTCAAAGAGTACTGCACCGATTTAGCATTGCACTCCTGTAACATTATTGGACTAACAATGGACAGTAATAAAGAAATGATTGAAATTGAGGCAGAAGAGTCCACACATTGTTAACTTGTCAAAACCTGGTGCCAACACTATCCACAATGCAACTTGACCTCTGACAGTTCCAAGATTTGGATGTGTTATGCAACACACCCAAATCTTGGCTGAGTCTGTCCTCTGTTTTAGCCCTTAGCCACTAGATCAAGCAGAGCAGGATACAGAGGTCTGGCAAGCTTACGTCGTTCTGACTCCACACCTCCAGATTTTATTAATTTTCAAACTTGTAGTCATCAGACTCAAGTGACATCACTTGAGACAATTTATCAAATTTCACGCAGGTCCCTCTGGAGACACAAAAAGCTTTCTACAACTTCTTTCACATATGCAATAGTACTCCCCAAAAGCTGTAAACACACTCTAATGTGTAAAATCGGTGGCATTCCCCTTTGAATTGGTTTTCAAAAAACATCCAAAATACCGAATAGACCTTGGGATAATGACTCGATCCAAAACACAGTGGGCCTAAGAGAGAGAGAACATTGGCAACAACAATATAAATTAAAAAGCAGCCGTAATTGAAAAGAGCAACAATATAATATTAATAAACTAAAAACAACTAATCATAGCTTCTAATTACCAAAGGAATTAGTTAATATGCCTTAAAGACTGATTTATAGAAATAATTGAAAATTCTTGTTTTCACTTCCTGCACTAAGAATAAAACTGTACTGAACATATTCCAAAGGAATCAGAGGGCAGAAGGGAAACTAAACAAGCCTAAACTACAGGGCATATAGGGCACTTATTTCCTCTTAATCAAGTGCATTTTAAAGTCCATGCGTCCATGAGTTGTGGAGGGTTTTGCTCTCCTCTTTTTTTGGTTCAGCCATGGTGGCTGTTGCTGCTGATGCACTCCACCCAGATCCAAACAAACCGGTAACATAAAACACACATCTAGTTTGGGTCACTTGATTTTCCCAGGAAAGACTGACCAGACACAGTGTTACAACAGCAAATGTAGATGTGTAAACCTGGATGTAGATAAAATCATTATTGCGAAATGGGAACTGTCGACTGGACATTCATATATTAAAATTAGATGTAATCTGAATATGATGAAGTTGTTAGATTCTTGCAGCATGTTCCTTACACAGTCACAGTCACCACTGAGTCTGAGCTTTGGTCTGGACTGAGCACACAACAGCAGAGGTTATTATAGAGAGAAAGAGGCTAATCCATGGAGGATCTGGTTACTATCACATCATTCACTTAATCTAACAGCAGGCCTCTCTCTCTCTCTCTCTCTCTCTCTCTCACAGTGGTTATATATGTATCACAGATTCAGATAGAACATGACTCACCACTCCTCCACTGTCCTCTGCTGTTCACCACTTTTGATCCTAAACTGGTAAGCGAAAATGATTCTTATAAAAAACTAAAAAAGCGACCCAGGAAAAAGCACATTTTGATGAACACACACTACCAATCGCACAAACAGAACCACACACACACACTTACACACACACACACACACACACACACTCCAGGGTAACCGTCCCATTGGCCTAGCATGTTGAATAACCTGTGTTGCATAACGGAGGTCAGATATAAAAAGAGGCACACCATCCCTTAAGACACACACACACTCACTCATTTCATGCTCTATCTGGGTCGCAGAGTACAAGAGAAATAATAACAGAAGTCATTTCAGATTACATAGCTGAGATCAATAGACTTCACTGTCTGGGCATGAAAGCTTCATTTTGCCCTGGCCTTCATATGAAAAGAGCTGATTGTAGCTGGGATACACTGTTTTATTGCATGATGATGCTGTCCCACACACACACACAACCCCCCCCCCCCCCCCCCCCCCCCCATCACACACACACCCCACACACACTGCAATATATAGCATACATATACTTCAGAGATGGTGTCATCAAGTTGTGGAATGGAGAACTGAAGATGGCTGAACAGGATATAGACATACCTCATACAGACAATCATTTTGAGGCATGAAAATACATTCACACTGACACAAGACTCCAAAGAGCATTGATAAAAGTTCACCATATGAGTTCATGATGAAAAAGGTTTACACAATTATAACATGTCTGGAAAGCAAACAAATGAAAGTGATTAAAGGAATAGTTTGAGTTATTGCCAAGAGTTAAAGGAGAATTTGGATACCACTGTTATGTCTGTAGTAAGAAGCTTGAATATTGTTAGCTTAGCTTACTGTAGCATAAAGACTGGAAGGAAACAGCTAGCTACCTCTGTCCAAAGGTAAAAAACAATGCTTAGTAAAAGCTCTAAAGGTCACTAAGTAGGAAGTCACTGCCCTGAAAAAGAAACAAGTTCAGCTCATAACACCCTGTAAAACAACAAACTGACATTTTTCACTCCGGTAACCTGCAATAACTGATTTTTTGGCCATGGGTCCAGTGGAATCAAGTTGACATATTATCACTTTGTAAAGTTGCTTATTTACACATCCAGCAGATATGGAGCAACATTATCATTCATTTAGAGCAGTGTCTCTGGCCACCTGGTGAATCAAAGTCCAATCACACTTCTTGTAGGTCTGTTTTTGGTCTCCATTTATTCCTAAGAAAAATATCTGGTTCTAGCTTTAGCTGCTAAATGCTCTATTATGTTCACTAGCTAGGCACTTTGTCTGCCTGCTGTTACTCACATGCTTGGTACTGAGCAGGTAGTGTAGAGTGGGTTTTAATTATTTTTTTTTTTTTGCTAAAAACAACTGCCAACAATGACCAAAACAATGAGTCGCTGAAAAGCTCTGTAGAGCTGAAGGGGTCTACAAATTCTGGTGATAATTCTCTGTGGGTTCATCTTTCACATTACACATAATCACTTGATCCAGCGTTAAAATATACAATTTTTATAGCCTATTTAAGCAATCATCAGATCTAATTTTCAGTATATTGGCTTTACTGAAAGCAGTAGAGTTATGGTGTTACTTTATACAGCAGATAAGGGGTGTTGTAGAAGATACAGTATTACACTTCTGTGAATTAGTAGTTTTACCCTTTCAACATTTTTTCTTCATTGTTTTGTGGTTTACTCGTGCCCATGTGATCCTGTTTTCAGCCTTGTTCTTCAAGTAAAATGCTTTAGCGGTTGGACAGTTAGCGGTTGAGCCAAGGAACAAGTGATTCAATTTGAGTAGTTTCCACTATTAGGCAATTTTTTGTAGCCATAACCACCAGACAAAGAGAGATAGAAACTTAATTCCAACTCATAAGATTTTTCTGAGTTTTCTGCTTTCTGAGTTCCTTCTAGCTCAAATTAGGGACCCTTTTCTCCATATTCAGGTTAGAAAACCTCTGGCAGTCCTCATACCCCGTGACTTCACCTCTCATCTAATGCTTCTATGCACACACACATACACATACACACACACACACACACAAAAACATTCCTGCTTTGATACAAATCCCTATGGTGAGCTTCTATCATCTCTAGCAATAACGAGCTGTCATTGGCCCTCAGTGATGTATCTGTCTGAACGTGTCAGCAAGCAAGCAGGCTGACTGAACGTCGGGCTAAAGCAGTTCTCCACTTCCAAGGCCTGCCAGTCAGCGCTGGGGGCACCTGAGACAGCCCCATGTTGGTGAGAGATCATTTCTGAAGGCTGACACTGGATCAGAGATAGGAAAAAAACAGCCATGTCGACGTTTGACCCCACCCCCATATGCGAGGGGAAAAAAGAAGTTAGCGAAGACAGCAGAGTATAAGGTGATGAGGTACTGACAGCTAAATGCCAAATAGGTTGTCTCAGGAGGATTTGATGTCTGACCGGCTTCTATTTTAAAGATAAGACAGAGGCATCTGAGTTATTAAAGTTTTAGTGCAGGTATATAAACATTTGCATTTACATGGTGAAATGAGTTTAAACTAAGTCAACGGGCACCTTGGATATTCAGAATCTGAATGTCACCGTGATACAAGATAAACCTAAATAACCCCCAAAGATAACACCCAGATTCAGCCATCACACCACCTACATGTAATGTATTCCCTCCACATTGCATGAGATGTATTATCTAGCCTTCCTTATTGTGTCGGTGATAAATGTAGCACACATTAACTCCACCAAATGTGTTTCTCCTATTTCCACAATAAGGGGGCCTTACTTCCCTCTGACCTTCAGCGGGCTGCAAAGCCAGCACAAAATATGCATTTAGAAGAAGCAACAAGAGTAGATGTGAGGGTTGCAGGAGATTGCTTTCTTTTGTACGGCGTCATGCAGGAACATGCATCACTGTCCGCCTCCAACAAACAGCCAGTAATATGCAGAAATATTAAGTAGGATCAGCAAATAAATATATGGAGTGGAGCTAGCGCTGTGACAGATGTTGGCTATTTGCATGGAGCTCCTCTGTCATGTCATTAGCCAACTCTCTCAGCCAAGCAGGCAGAATGAATGAACTGCCTTCTTGGAACGGTCGGATATTCAAGCTGTGTAGAGTTGAGATGCTTTGTGATGAGCTTGTGGGCGAGTGGAAGACCTGTAAAGTATGTACAGCCTCTGCAACCACGTGTTTGCTCATGTGTGAGCGTATCACAATGACAGTGTGTGTATTTCTCATGGTGCTGACCTGGATGCTGTGAGTTGAACTTTCTTCGGTGCAGAGAGAAGCGTGGCGCTTGAACTTGCTATAAAATACCATGTTTTAACATTAATGTGGTGTATGTGTCATTATCTTGTAATGCACATGAGCAGACTTTGTGGAAACACATACACACACACACACACACACACACACTGGACATGTATGTGCCACATCGTCTGGGGTTTATGTATTTCTTAGTGATTCTTAGAAGGCAGCAGCATGGTGTATTAAAGATTGATTTAGTCAGTGAAGCAGAGAGCGTGTATTCACTATGTTCTCTGTGTTCTCTGGTCAAGGCCACTGAGTTTCATCCTGCTGAAAACATACAACCTACTATATGGCTTCAGGGACACTACATCTGACCTCCACCTTGCTGAACATAAATGAGTAAAGAGAAAATACAACACAGAACAATCCCCTTTATTAACCCCCCCCCCCCCCCCCCCCCCCCCCCCCCCCCCCCCCCCCCCCCCCCCAGGAGCACACAGGCTCTTACAATCAGCCCCAGCATTGTTCATGCCGCTCAGTGTATTGGGCACGTCGCCGACGCGCCTCCGAGTCTACTCTAATAGCGTGGGTCATCAAGCACTATTCAAGATGGAAAAAAGAGAAACAAGTATTGATTTGAAAATGTCTTGTTCTGTTATTTCTAAAAGCTTTCATCTGTGTTTTTTTTCTCTGAGCTGGTAGAGTGCCTCAGGTCATATAGGGGAGTTTATAGAATGTTTTGTGATCAGTGTTTTTTTTTGCCTATGAATGTGTGTGTGTGTGTGTGTGTGTGTGTTTGTGCATGCGTGCTCATGTATGTATCAAATCTGGTCAGCCGCAGAATACATATGAGGAGGCAGGAGAGTCATATATCTGACAAAGTGCAGCCAATAAAGTATAATTCATGACTGTTACAGTGCCCATGGATAGTAGTCATTACTCTTGTGTTGGTGTGCGTGTAGTATATCAGACCTCAAAACAACAGCCCTCATCACTATATTGATTGCCTGGCACGTTCTAAAACATTTTTTTTTTCTTCCGAGAGCAACACAGTGCAAGATAGAGCGAAAAATAGATGCTGAAGAAGAAGTAGAAAAATGTCTCCTCTGTCATTGCTGCAGCACTGCTGTTGTCTGGGTTGTGTAGGTGGTCTCATGCCACCAGTACATATACTGGACCTTATACATACACTCTGTCACAGCCTAAGTCCAATCATCAGGCCAGTTATTAGTGCCAGAGATATACAGTATGTGTTGTCCGATCCCTTGCTTCCCTCCATTTAGACAGTTTGTTCTTTAGACACACAGTACACAGCGCTGTTTTCTGATAGTCTCCAAGAATGTCTCACTGCTTCTCTGTAGAAGCGCTGCTAATGTGGTGCATGTGAGAGAATTTTCATGTGATCGTCATCCCTCTCTTTCTTTCATGAAGTTGTCCCTTGAGGAAAAACGCGCCGTCTGGGGTGTTTTCTGTCAACTTTCTCCACCGCTGTTGTGTCTCCTTCAGTGTTTCCGCGTCAGTCTCAGTTCACGTCAAATCGCAGCTTTAGATAGATAGTGTGTGTGCTGGTGGTGCTGGCTGTAAGTTTATTTGATATGCTAGTTTAACTTCAACCCCAATGAGTGCACGATTTTTATAACACATATTAAAGAGTTAGTTCACCCAAATTACAAAAAAAACATATTTCCTTACATTTCTCTACTGGTATACAGTCATGCAGATAGATAACAGATAAATATATTATTTGATGGTATTTTCTTAAAATTACACACATACAAAGCTTTGTCACAAATACACCTGCATCTTGACCATACGTCACTAGACTGTAGCTATAACTTTTTGTTGATCCAAAAGGTGGCCAGAATTAGGAGCCCAAAAGCCCAAATGGCCAGAAAATGACCCAACCTGACAATACTGTCTATGTGGCTAAAGATGTCTAGGTGCATGTGAGGACATAATTTGGAGGAACTATTTAAAACGTCTTTGGATGTTGTTTTGAGCCAGGACTGGACTGGGACAAAAAATGGGCCCTGGCATTTTTGGCCCAGGCGGCCCGCCCAAATCAGTCTGACACCCCTCGTCAATACACCATGCTTCCATATAACATGTGTACCTACTGTAATATTTCCCAAAACCAGCTGAGTGGTATGTGCCGTAGATAAGTGTACCAGTGCAAATTAATCAGTGTACTCACTTGCAATCATTTACTGACTCCATGGTGATGAGAGGTGGCAATGGAGTACACAACTCATACTCATGTACAAGTAGCCTACAAGTAATTTTCACAGCAGCGTGGGATTAGCCAACACGATGCTGACAAAATAACCTCACCTCAGCCATTAGGACAGTTAGCCAAGTTAAAACTGCATTAGGAAACTATGCTAGCTACAAAAACAATGTCTTATAGTTTTGCGGTGCTGACTGACAGGGAATGATCACCAGTAGTAGGTGACAGTCTCACTTTATCACAGGGTTATGATTATGGTATAATCATTGACCTTAATAGTAAAAGTAAATAGTAAAAGTAATCATCATTGTTGTCACTATGGCATGGAACACACTCTACCCAAGGGCATCACTTTGTGTTGAAAAGTGATGGGGACATTTGGTCTGAGAGACCCGGGTTCAATCCCCCACTGTGACCATCCACCAATGTGTCCCTGAGCAAGACACTTAACCCGTCGTTGCTCCAGAGGCGTGCGACCTCTGGCATATACAGCAATTGTAAGTCACTTTGGATAAAAGCGTCAGCTAAATGAATAAATGTAAATGTATTTAGAAAAAATATTTATTGCTGAAATATATAGAATTGGGGGTCTGGCAGGTTTCTCCTGTAGAAGATTTGAGCATTAAACACTTAATTTCCTGCATTCTTCAGACATTTTCTGCACCAATTTATGGTGGAAATGTCTTTATTCATATATGGGGAACAGAAACACAAAATTCAGGTGGCAGGTGACAACTCAGAATATAAAAATATAATGGAATCTAATGCAGTAATCAGTAGCTTGTTTTTTTGTAACTTGATTTATTTTTTTTGGACAACGCAGATGTTTCTTCTATATTTACATTGCATTGCAGGTTTTCTTAGGGGGCTTTCACACCTACCTTATTTGGTCCAGACTTTCTGACTTTTCAGTTTGGTCCAAACCAAAAGTACAGATGTGAAACCTCCCCCGGACAAAATTTGGTCCGACGAAAAGAGGTAGTCTCAGTCCGGATCAAGCATGGCTCGGTTCGTTTCTGGTGTGAAAGCATTTTTTGGATGGTTCGGACTTTCAGACTATTTACAGGAAGTTCGGCGTTTGCTGTATAAACCGGAAACAAACAAATGCACAGGGAAATGCATTGAAATAAGGACACAATTATAAATCTCCCATGACAGCTCATCTTTTCAAAGAGAGGGCCATTACAGAAGCACATTGCCACCCATCTCTTTGGTTTCTCCTCAAACGGAGGTGCAGAAGGATTGCTTGAGGTCTTCTCCTCCTGTTCTGTCGGCGACGTGTTAATGTTCGCACAACAATTACGTTTAATTGCAACTAGCCTTCAGTATAGTTGGTGCTGCATGTTGTAATGCCATAATAATAACAATACAGTGGTGGCAAATATGCACACAAAGCTATGGATGACTGCTGATGTCATCCCTTTAGGTGTCATACTTACCCAAATTTACTGGTGCAGTTTTTCAGGTCCATTTTCTCTTCCATTGCAGGTTGTCGTATCAACTTATTTTCAGAGTCAAAATATTTGCTGGGTGTCATTTCACGTACTCTCTCTAATCAACGCTGTATTTTGATTTTTTCCTCATTCCGTCTTTCTTCATTTAATCAACCCCCTCATGGATGGTTCATGGACTTGATGGAACCTCAGATTTTTATGCGTTGGTTGATATATGGCCATATTAAAGATGGGTGCTTTCTGTTTGACGAGCGTGGTTTAATCTAAATCAAGATATGGGTCCCTCGAGGCCGGTGCTGTAATCATGTCAAACTGGCGATACCCCTCACTGTCACTCTCTTTCCATCTCGCTTGATCATCGTCTGTATTGCAATTATTGAGCTGATTTAGATGGTATCTGGCTCTTAGGTAATCAGGAAGAGAATAGGATTAGATGTAATGTTATATGGTTATGTTGTTAATCTCTATGAGCCTGCATCACATAGCTCATCTGGCTGTGGGATATGTGACATCTGGAACTGGGGCTTTGTGTTTGGTTCAAGGTTAAACTATAGATCACTGAGTTTTTAAGCCAAACAAAAGCAAAGACAAACATCTCTGAATTGGACTTGAAGTAGAAATGGTTGAGGTTGTAGGGAAGACAATTACTCAGACAATAAATGCGTTTTAATGTCCGAGCATATATACAAGCTTGCATGGAGATATTATAAAGTCTCTATATTACTTAATCAAGCAGTCATCTTAATTGTGTAATAGGCTTGTATATTTCCATGCTGTCTCATCTCATTTACATATTTACGCCTGTGTTAATGAAGAGGGCTAGATTAAAGAGGAGGAGGAGGGGTACGTAAGTGGCTCCTCCCTCAATATCACTGATTTATTTAAACTCATTAAGCTGAATTGCACATATCTACATTCCAATCTGTAATAAGGAAAAGATTGTATTAAATTTCATAGACACATCACAGCAAAATGTACTGTCAAGAATGATATAAGTCGCTTTTGTGGATACTTTAAATGAATAAATGATCAAGACAGATGGGGAATCCTGTTGAGGTAACATTTTAATATGGCAAAATGGGTGGATGAATGAGTGAATTCTTGGAAATTGGAAGTAGATGGAGTGAAGACTCCTTTCTCAGGAAGTCATTGCCGCAGGGCCGCTAGTAGCAGCGAGCCTGTTCTCTCCGGGCTGTAGCAACGATGCAGAATAATGAAAATAAGTGTGTCCATTAGACCAGTTAATCTTATTTGGCTTGTAACATTGGTCTATGTTTTCATCCCAGACTAAAGGTCCCTTGTTCTCTGCTCTTTATATGCGCACATGTACTGTAGAGGGTCACACACTACACGCACGCACACGCATACGCACACACACACACAAAGAAACACATGCACAATCCCAGCCTTCATGCAGACACAGTGATTTAGCGGTCACACACAGACAGTGGCTTCACTCCTCTGTTCTCTTGGCTCTCCACTCCTCCCTTCTCCTCCTCCTCCTTTTCACAAAACAACACAGGACTCTTCTGAGCCCCGAGGAGAAAGAGCAAAATTTACAAGAGGAACACAGCAGATCAGTGGTGCTGTTGTATACTGGTGAACAGCACCCCTTTGACTGGGAACCCGGGGTCAGGGCATGGCTCCCAAAGCCTGCTGGGTTCTTTGGTGTCTGTGTGTGTGTGTGTGCAAGTGTTTGTGCATGCATGCGCTTGTGTTCCTTGAATGTGTGTGTTGTCATTTGCATGTGTTAGCCTTAGGGCGCATGAAACCTCCTGCCTGCTAATGTTACGGGAAAGTCACAAACTGTTTTTGTGGCAAACTGAAGTCACATGACAGCACAGCCCGTGTGTAATCTTTTTATACACACTGTAAACTATGGTATTTGGCTTGTGTTGGTGTGTGATGTGCTAGCATCATTGCATGTGGATGAACAGTTTGCTTATGTATGATGAGTGACATTGAGAGATACTCACACAACACAGTTTCACTTCATTCCCCACCACTCCATAAGTAGCTTATCCTCTTTAACACCAGTAAATGGTGGCAACACTCAGAGTTTAATAAGATTAGACCAGTCATTTTCACCAAAGTGCCCCCTGAAGACAGGGTATTTTTGGGTTTTTTTTCCCCACACAATTATTCTCTCATCAAGGATTGGTTCTTTTTTGGAGAACATTTGCAGCCTTGAGTGGTAGCATGCGTCATGATGGCAATAGTCAAGCTAAGACATCTGCATCCAATTATAAGCTTCAAAAACTGCCTACATCCTATGTATACTGACTGCATGCAGATGTAGGGCAAAAGATGTAGATAAAATAAAACATGAAGTAGGTTGTAACTCATAAAATTTGTGATGAAAGATGCAGGATGAAAGATCTCTAGATATAGGGTGCAGAGTGAATAATGTAGGCTATAGAGTACAGGACTTAAGATGTACAAAACCGGATGTAGAATGGATGATCTAGAATTCCCTTTACCGGGTCTGTGTAGGACATAGGATGCGGGACATGAGGCAGAAAGTATTAAACAGAACATAAGATATATGATGTATGTGGTGCTGCAAGATCTAATGCAGACTTTGGAGTCAACACACTTTGTAGTATGTATGACAAGACATTTGATGTAGGGGTAGGTGTGATGTAAATCTGAAAATAGGATGTAGGCTGCAGCACTAGATGTGTGTAGGATGCAGGATGTGGAATGCTACAACATAAATTGAAGGTATGAGATGAAGGGAGGAATCAGAGTCGTTGACCGATGGATGGAAGAGAACGATAGAACGGTGTCAGCTGATGGCAGGAAGACAAAAGGGAACTAGGGGAGTCGAGACTAAGTGGGGGAGCAGTCCTCTGTGCTCTGCTTCGGACAGAGCCCCCTGGTGGCTTCTGTATTCAAACAAAAAGAGAGAAGGGGGGAAAAATAGAAAAGGGTGTTTGGTAGAATGTGGAAACTGAGTGAAAGGGGAGGGGAACAGATAAGGTGTGCTTAAATATTTGTGTGTGGAAATGGGATGTGTTTATGGTGTGGTCTTTGCTCCGGATCCACATTTCACTGAAATGTGGATCCGGAAAACTAACTTTGTAGTCAAAGCACATCACAATGATTTTAGATGTAGAATTAGGGATTTAGGATGTAGAACCGATGACACAGTCTACAGCAGGACATAGATTCAACAGAGTAGAAAGCACGAGAATGAGATGTAAAAAAAAAAAAAAGATGTAGGATGTGTGTTACAGGAAACAGCTTGTAGAAGACACGATATAGACTGTAGGGTTTAGGATGTTGGCAGTGGTGTTAGGACAGAGGAAATATGATGATAGAAGTAAACCAATGTGTGGGTTTTGGGCTTTGGTGTGAAATACAGTGCATATATAATAGATGATGATGTAAAATGTTGGTTAAGTTAATAATGTTAAGTATTTATATAGTTTTTTCAATCCAAACCACAATCTGTTCTTAAATCTTACCAAACTGCAACCATTTCACAATGTTAACCATGTGTTAACATATAGTGACTTACATCACATACTTATACTGTAGCTCCAGTACGCCTGTCGTTGGTACTTTCCAACGGTATATGTTGTTTTGGAGAAAGGTCATATATGTCGTCACTGGCAATTATTCTGTTGTTTAGGTATTAGGACAGGTTGGATGGGTGGAGAAGCAACATGAAAAACACCATTTGGAGTCACAGAGATGACATGAAGCAGGGGGACAACCTTCATAACGGCTGAGTGGATTAACGCGTAGATGGAGGACAGGAGCTGCAGGATTTTGAAGTGTTTCATCTCCAATTTGTACTCCAAAAGGTGTAAGTAAGTAATGGATGCTAGCTGCCTTCTAACATCCCCATCACTATAGTCAACACCTCCACAACATACACACTCATACCTGCACACACACACACACACACACACACACACACACACACAAAGGCAAACACAACTTAAAAGCACTTTCATGACACTAGAAAGCAAGTGTTAAAGGCAAGAGCCTGCTGGGTCAGAGGTCATCAGCTAAGGGGCCTGAAATCATGTCAGAATGCACTTATCCTATTCCAAACCCTCACATCACATAGCTCAAACAGATGCGCTACCCGTATTTTTTTTTTTTATTACTGTGGATGCCTTTCAAAAATGGTATTCAGGAAACTCATTGATATATACCTAGTGGCAAAGTGATAGTCTCTGTTTCTCCTTAATTCAGTCCTCCCAGCCATCCAGGCTGCCTGAGTGCTACCAGCAGAGCAGTGATGGATGACGCAAGGCTCATTAGGATAAGACAACAAAATCAATAGACGGAGCACAGAAGTGTCAGTGCCTCAGACATGCCACTAAAAACCACACTGATAGTCTATTCGCTGGCAGTGAAGTGTATTTGAGTTTTGGAATTTGTGTGTGTGTGCCTGTGTCTGTGTTTGTCTGTGAATGGGGAGCAGTTATGGGTAAGTGATTGATGCTGATGGATATGGATAATGGATAAACTCAAATATAGGAGCTCTCAATGGGGTGTTTGTGTGTCCATGTTTGAGTATAGGATGAAAAGGAAGAAAGAACTGCATTCAGGGAGAATAAAGACAGGTTTGGGGCTTGTTTGCCACACAAACCAATATCTTCTTGTCTAAAACTGTGATATTAAAAAGTTAGTAAAGTCGTTGTTCCTCTTCTGGATATAGATACGGTGCCATAAATAGGCCATTGTCTTAGATCTACATCAGCTCTTATCTGTGACAGAAACTGTCTGCTCCCCTGTCTGGGAACTTCCTTTATGCTGCAAGGTATATTACCATACTGCATCCTGCAAAGAATATCCAGCGAAACAAGCCACTTAGTCTAAACAATACTTTTTCCTCTCTATATATATCCTCTCTAATTTCTTCATTATACAAGTCAAAATTTCTAGCTGAGTCTGCTGTTTCAAAATGTTTAACCCTTGTATTAATTCCCTGAATTCCTTTACAGAATGAAATTGCATTGGAAACACCCCTATGGAGAGATTTGGTAACATTTTTTACAGTCTGTAATGTTCTAATAATTTCCCAGTGTTCCCATGTAATTTGGTGCTAAATGTATAGATATAAATCTGATCAATAAGTTCATTTCCAATTGTTCCATTCCTTTAAATGTTTAGTGTAACCCAGAATGTTTTCAGTCAATATATAGCAGGTCTGCTGAACATAAAATAAAATATATGAAGAATGGACAAATTTCTATTTGGGTTTACTTGGCAGCAGTTCTTTGAAGGAAATTCCTCTGGAATATCAACAGCTCCAGATTAACTCAACACACTTTTCACTATCACTATCACTATTTTCACTTTAATTAGTGCCAAATTATAATGTTCATTCTTTGAAATAATTTTTACTCAAAAAATAAAATTTTAACACTAAACATGACACAAAAGCATCCTTTTGCAATGGACATTTTTTGCAGTGGGCTTGAAGTGATAGTGGCTTCTTATCTTGAGGAGGTAGTAATTTATGGTTGCAAACACTGCCACTGTGATGCGTTAATGCTTATCTGTTGTTCTTGCAGTCACAGGACTGCACACACATGTGCAGAACTGCACATGCACACTCACAAATACACACGCAGTGAGGGAGGTTGTGGGGGAAGATAGTTGTTGACAGTTTGCTGTTTGTGGTCTCACATGTAGCAGATGTCTTCCTGTGTGAGCCTCTGCAGTTTTCTGTTGAACCAGAGCATTCATGATTTCCCTGTTTGACTAGAAGCAGCACTGCAGCAGACAGCAAAACTGGAGACGGTTACTACTCCACTTCATTCCAAGGAAATAGTTAGGGTTAATATCAGCCCTTCTACTCTACTGCAGAATCAGCCCTCTACTAGCCTATTCAGATTATGGACTTGAATGACTTTCTCAGTAGTAATGGAATTTCCGAGTAAAGTTCATTCAATGGATCTCCACTCTACTCCCCTAACAGGCCAGTAATTGAATTGAAATCAAACTTAATTGGATTGCTGTAGGAATGCCACTGAACAGTGCGTCTTTTCCTGGGAAGGGGGCCGTACAGCACAGGACATTGTGTGTGTGTGTGTGTGTGTGTGTGTGTGTGTGTGTGTGTGTGTGTGTGTGTGTGTGTGTGTGTGTGTGTGTGTGTGTGTGTGTGTGTGTGTGTGTGTGTGTGTGCCGTGAATGGGGCTGGAGATGGAGATGAGGCGGCACTCAGCGATGAATTCGATTAGACTAATCATTTTCACTATGAGAGCGCAGATTTTGTGGTTCGGCGTGAAGGATGGTTCCCAATGTGCCGATAACATGCTGACAGTCAGCAGGAGCCAGACCTCACTCCACCGTGTCGTCACATCACGCAGACTGAACATCCTGTACAAGACACAGTTTGTACAGTAACCTGCATGCAGCACATTTACACAGTGTACCATGAAAACACACTGCCAGCTTCTGATCTGATGATGTCTTCTCTACTGTGATCTGCTGAACTGCACTTTATTAGAATCTACTCTTCTGTACTTACAGTATTCAACTCTACTCCTCTTTCCTTTACTTCAGTTACTTAAGTACTCTAGTCCTCTTTACTCTAATACACTACTTTTGTCGTACACTCTTATATTTGTCTGTCCATTACTTCTACTATACTTTATTGCGCTCCTTTCTATTCTCCTTCACTCCATTGTACTTTACTCCTCTATACTGTGCTCTACTGTACTCAAATCTTCTCTCTCTCTACTTCTCTGTACTTTAAACATCTCTACTCTACAGTCCTCTTCTCTCTACTCTACTCTCTGTTACTTAACTCCACTTCTCTTTACACCACCGTACTCTAATCCATTGTACTTTACCATGTTCTACCCTGTTCTCATTTACTCTACTATACTTACTCCACTGTGTTTTTACTCTCAGTACCGTACTTTACTCCTCGCTACTTTGCTATATTCTGCTCTACTCATCCCTACTCTCCTTTTCTCTACAAATCTCTACAGTACTCTACTCTTCTGTACTCCATTCTACCTGTGCTTTCCACCTCTCTATACTATGCATTACTCTTCTCCTTTCTACCCTACTGTCCTCCACGCTCTATTCTACTGCCCTATACTTTACTCCAATCTACTGTACTCTATACTGCTTACTCTACTCTTCTGTACCATAGCATTTTCTCCTCCGCTCTACTCTACCCATACTTTCCCTCACTATTGCACACTCTATTCCTCTGTACATTACTCTACTTCTTTCTACTCTACGCTACTCTAGCCCTTTGTGCTTAACTTAACTGTGCTCTTATCTACTCGACTCCTCTTAACCATTCTTTTCTCCTTTGTACTCTATTCTACTGCTGTGTACTTTGCTCCTACTGCACTGCACTGGACTCTGTTTCAGTTCCCTCTTCTGTCCAAATTTATTCTATTCCTCAGTACATTACTCTACTCCTTTCTACTCTCTATCCCCTGTACTTTAACCATCTCTGTACTCTGCTTTACCCTACTATGTTCTATTTCTCTGTACTTATTAACTTCACTCCTCTTATATGGGATATTCTAACTCTACTCTTTTTCATTTCTACTCTGCTCTACAACAAACTTCGACCCTGCCTGCACTATTGTACTTTAATATGTTCTCCTCTCCTTCACACAGTTCTGTTGTTTATTTGGCTGTGCTTGTTTTCCTTGTTCAGCTCAGTTTCCTCTAATTTGTGGTCTGGCTTTTGGTTTTGATCACAGTCGTAATGAAAGACGAAGACTTGATGCACTGATGCCATTATAACCAGAGTCGCCTATGATGCCACATTTGTTATGACTGGGACTTCGGGGTGGGGCTCTGATACGCATTCAGGGGAATGTAATTACCCAAAAATGCATGGCTTTTGCCTCTCTTTTCCTTATCTTCATCTTGTGTAACAATAGGTCTGCAGAAATTGATCTACTTTATTCTCATAAAAGAAATACTTGTTTGCTGTACTGCAGGAGAAACTTCATTTTCCTCTCATCCAGTTCACAGGAAGGTCAGAGCATGAGATGAAGAACCATGCAGATGCCACCTAAGTTTCTTGCTTCAGCAGTGTGTACAACAGTGAGTAAGTATGTGAAACAATGAAGAGATGCTGAACCCTGTGCTGAAGTGCAAAATATTTTATTTTATGCTTGCAGGCCTAAATCAGTGTGATTTCTGATGTAAACCCCTCTCATTTTCTGCTTCACAACATCAGTTTATCAGATTAGAAAGTCCAGGAAGGCCTCTAGTCTCATTATTTAGAATGAATACCATCAAATTTTAATCAGCGTCCAGCCGAGGGAGTTGGGGGCATCCCAAGGGTCTGTATTGTGATTTTGCCCAAGGTTGTTCTCTAGATATGAGTACCTCCAACTTTTTTCCCCTCACATCTTTTTTTCTCATTAGAACTCGTTTCGGACTTCATTTTAGCTGTAGGGTCCAACAGGGCTCCAATTAGATGGACGACAGAATTAATGAAGTCTGTCTCTCTCTCTCTCTCTCTCTCTCTCCTTCTCCTCATCCCTTGCTCTATTTATCCCTGTGCTCAGGGGGACACTCGGTCTGGATTCAGTCAGTGTGGCGGCGTTTCTTCTCTTACTAAATTAAATATGTGTAATTGATGGTCTCATAAACAGAGCTAACCTTGCCAGCAGCGATCGGGAGCTGCCGCTGAGGAGGTCCATGTGAATATGTATTGTGTCAGAGAAGAGCCCGGAACTACATCCACAAGTCCTCAGGTTCTTCACTCACAATGAGAGAGAGAAAAGGAGAGGGAGATGCACGCTGCAAGATATTGACTACACCAGTTTCTCGCCTTCGCAAGCGTAACACATGACATAATGTCTCCTGCAGACAGCCTCAGCTGAAAGCAGACAGCATTGTTCTTGGGTAAACTCTCACTTACAGGATGTTCTCTCTTTCTTTCTCACTATGTCTCTGTCTCATTGTGCTTTCTTTATCTTGCCTGTTACCACTGTGAAACTGGAGAGATGAAAGCAGTTTGAACTATTCAGACAGAGCGATAAAGGCTGCTCAACATAAATGTCAGGTACAGTACAGTGAGAAGCATGCATTTGCAGCAGCCTTGTGGGAAAACAAACAATATGACAAAATGAAAAAAGAAGAAATGTGTCACTGAAACACATGTTAAGGACACTTTCTGCTTCAACTTTCTGAACTGTAAACACTGCCTTTGCACAGTTTAGTTACTTTATTGCTGTGTACATTCACATTCTCTGTACATTTGTTTTAAATTTATGTTTTCTTACAGTTTGTCCTGTGGGTCTTACAATAGGGCACATGAAGGCAGCGGAGATTCACAGCTGTCTTGACAGTCCAAAAAACATTAATTGCCCTAAACTCATGAACAAACCACAAGACCTGTAGATTTCTGGTAAATGTGTATGTAAGCTGACCTAAATTGCAAGTAATTGTTCATTTTCTGTGTGTAGAAGTAATAAAATGTGTCTTCAGTGAACATTGACCTGCATTCATTGATTTTTTTTGTCCACTTGGGGGCAGCACATCAAGCTGTAAACACAACATTAACCTGATAAAGTTTATAGCTTTATTTAAACAACGTTAACAAGCACGCTCATGCAGACAGAGGAACATTAGCATTCACTTGGAATCCGGTTTCTGACCACCTGGTAAATGTAAAACCAATATTCACTTTCCCTTTAGCTCTGTTTTGGTCTCCACAAACTCCTGAGGGAAATATGTGTCTCTTTACCTCTGCTATGTTCACCACCTACTGCTAACTTTGTCTGTTGTTTGGAATTGGAGGATATATCTGTGTTTTTCGCTGAAAACAGCTGCCTGCTGCTGCTGGAATAGCTGCTGCTGAGAGGGAACCAAAACAGTAAAGTTGCAAAAAGTAAAACCAAAACATTGCGCTGAAACGTGCTAAAAAGTTCCTCAGAGTTAAGGGGAACTGCAGAGTCAGAAGTCTCTGTGGGCTTGCCAAAATGGCAGATTAGCGCAGCTTTAAGGTCCTCTTTTTAGTGGCTGATGAGGTGGTGATGTGGAGACTGATGCTCTGACAATTTGGAATCATATTGTAACATACCTCTTTGTCTTTTCCTGTTTTTGAACCTGAATAAAACCTGAAACTACAGGTTTTATTCAGTTATTTGGGCAGTCACAAAGGGCATTTGAGACTCTCCTCGGAACCCCACTTTCTGTTTGAGGCTAATGTTATGGGTTTACTTGTTATAAATATCAAACTTAGAGCAGCTTTAATGCAGATCCGAATTCAATATCTCTTTTATGCCACGACTGTTTGCTCAATTACAATGATCTCACCGACAAGGGCAATGAGACTTCACCCTGTATGGCCGCAGTATAATGAACACATAAAAAAGCTGATACACATTTTTTTTTTCCTGCAGTCCTACTATCAATAACACAGACATATCCATTAGTGTGAGAGAGGCTAGTCCGGGGCAAACACTCCCTCTAGCATTTAAACAAACCTCCACTGGGACTCATTCTCCCAGACTCCCCTGGGGCAGGGACACACCAGTGCCAGTACCGTACTGCTGGGATCTGTCTCCCTCACGCCCGTAGTGCTTATAGCAGCAGAGAGGCGGGGAGACACACAGACAGAAAAGAGAGAAACCGCACACATCAGGGAGCACGCTCGTTTCCGGCGCCACTGTTGTGTTTGTCTAGAACCGCTCGATTGGGGCCCGGTTGGTGTTGGGATATTCAAATTAATGGATGAGAGTGAGGAAAGTGAAAGATGAAAAATGCGTTGGGAGAGGCTCTGACTTTGAGTAATGCTGGTAATTGGAGGGAAACATAGAGAAATGCAGTCGGCATGTATTAGCAAATGAATCTGGGAAGAAAAAAAGAAAAAACACATCCTGGTGCATGTCTCATTACTTATTGTATCTTTGTAGTTGGGACAAAGAAAGATGCAGTGCAAACAGAAAATCGTCCCCACAATCCAATGCTTTGGAATTGGGAAAGGAGCCAGCTGCTTATAGCTTACCTCTGTATTGTCAATTTATCAAGTGCATTAAAGCTGCAGTGCAGCTGATATCTTCTGTTAGTGTGTTACGATCACATAGCCTTGTCTGATTTATCTGCTGTCTGGCTTCAGCACTCTCCTGTGTGTTTAGGTGCTAATTAGAGTACAACACACACACCCTCTTTCACACACACACACACACACTTGCAGAGACCACAGGCTCACAGGTGATATAGACAGTGTTTTATCACAAGAGAAAAGTAGGTGTTGCACCAAAGGAGGGCCTTAAATTACCAGCGACATCTCAAATAAGTCTCACACACACACACACACATGCAGATAACCACACACATACTGTAGGGATGCCTATATACTGTGCATTCACACACACTCACACACACACAAATGCTCCTCCATGGGACAAATTAAGTGTTCCTGTATGGGCCAAAAACAATCTTGATTCTTCTCTCATCATTTTTCTTTCATGTTTTGGAAACCGCTCCACTGCTGATTCCATTTGTCTTTTCATCCCCTCATTTAAAGATCCCCCTTTCCTCCCGTCTTTCAACTGACCGCCCCTCTCCCTCTTCCTCCTCCGGCCCCCACGCCCTCCACCCCCCAAACCCTCTCTGTTCGCCACAGCTCAGCATGTGCAGTAATCCTGGATGCCTTGGAGGGAGAACTGCACCGAATCACTCCATAAATGTATGAGTGTCCAAAATGAAGAGGAGCTGAGAAATGTGTGGGCAGCGGGCTGGGAAGCATGTCCAAGCTTATGAACAGGATGGGGGGGCATGGCGTGGGCTGGGTGGTGCTGTAAGTGGATGAGTGGGTGGCTGTGGGTGTTGTAGGGAGAGGGGAGATGGAAGGATGCTAATATGAAATGTCTATCTTGACAGAGGGGGAGTCAGACTCAACAGCAGGAATGCTTTTTGGCAATATTTATTTTGCGATGGGGCAGTGCGGTGGTGCAGCACTGTCGCCTCACAGCAAGAAGGTTGTGGGTTCAAACCCCGGTTACCCCAGCCTTTCTGTGTGGACTTGTGCAGGTTCTCCCTGTGCCCGCGTGGGTTCACTTTGGGTGCTCTGGCTTCCTCCCATTTTTTTAATTGGTGTCTCCGAAATTGTCCTTAGGTGTGAATGTGAGTGTGAGTGGTTGTCTGTCTATGTGTGGCCCTGCGATGAACTGGCGACCTGTCCAGGGTGTACCCCGCCTTTCGCCCAATGTAAGTTAGGATTGGCTCCAGCCCCCTGCGACCCTGTACGCAGGATAAGTGGTTGATGATGGTTGGATGGATGGATGGATGGATGGATGGATGGATATTTTGAGATGTGGACAAAATGTGATCAAGATTTTGGCCTTCATCGGGGTCTTTTTATTCTGTTCATCCAGGCTCGGTACCATATTGTCTTTCAGCTGAGTGTGTCACTCAGTGCAGAAGTTGGGGTTAAGCGTACTTATACTTAAAAATGTGTTTTGCTTATTGTTAGTTCACTTGGATGTTTGACCTTCACTGTGCAGAGAGATTGATGTTCAGGGTTTGACACTCGACAGCAGTTTTCACATTGAACTGCTGAAAGAGGAAAAGACATGTTGGTATGAGCAGGAACATCATAACTGGTTTGAAGCCATTCATGGTGCAACATGCAACATACACAAGTATGATATGGAAATTTGGATCGTCCAGCACACATACAGTGAGAATGGACTTTTTAGTGAATCACGAGACGTCTGCTGTCCAGCAGTTAAACTTTTAAAAATAAACATAGAAGAAAGATTAATAGACTCTGGATATTTCAGTGAGGGACATCTTTCGATGTTTACAGTTACATCACTTACTTTGGTGAGTACACATAACTGATATGGCCATAATACCAAAATAAGACTCAAGTTGTAATAAATCATAATTTTCTGTTTCTGTTTACCTCCTATTCCAAAGTGTCTCCCTCCACACATAGTTGATAGTTGTTGAAGAAGTAGTGAGCATTACTTATTTACTTCCAGCAACATATTTCCCATTACCGATCCAAGTATGTGACCTGATAACCTTCCAGTCCCAACTTTCTACATTCCCACTTCTCCACTTCTGTGTTGCTTCACTTTCCTCTTAAGACCGATACTTAAGGGTCACAGGTGAAGTAATTTATCCTGGTTCAATTATTCACATTGAGTGGGATTGAATCAATACATATTAATAATAATAGTGCAAGTGGGAAAATCATTTTAGCATATGTAGAAATCCATATATGTTCGCTACCAGAGATCAATAGAGTATACACAGCTTGGGGTTGAGAACAAGCGTCTTGTTGAGTTGCACTTTTATGCCAAAATCTTGAATTATAGAAGGTCAAGCCCAGCAAGAAAGAGAGCCTGGAGGCTTGTGTGCTTATTCTCCCTTGGCATCTTTCACTCAGTATACCTCTGTCTCGTCCTGTCCTCTCTTCCAGTCCTTTTGGAATGATGCACATTTGTTCACCCTGTCACATCTTTGCCACTCTTCCCTCATCTATTATCTCTGTTGTCTGTCCCTTCCTCGGCCCCCCAACGCTCACTCCCCCCCCGTCTCACTCCCTCGATGACTTTAAATGACTGCAGGGAAAGTTATTTGGGGTTCAGGTAGAGTTCAGACGCAGACCCAGTAGCCTCTCTCTATTCTCCCCATCTAAGCCGACACGTGAAAGTCTCCCCTGACTTTCTCATGACATGGGATCAGCCACTGAGCTCAAAGCCCTGGAATGGCAATTGTAATTCAGTCCTCTGTGGTGCGGACTTTCTGTTTGATCAACTGAGCTGCTGTGTCTACATTCGACATAGGGCTCACTTGTATTTATTGGCATTTTCTTTTGCTTTTTAGCACTGATGGATTATGAGACAATGGGCCCCTGAGCAACATGTAAAAGGTTCCTCATCTTCTACATAGGAGAAAGACCAGGCGGAAAGAAGCACAAAATGACTACAAACGATGCTGCTGTGTCACTTTATGGTAGTTCTGTGTCTTTTTAGTAGTTCTGTCTTTTTAGATAATTTTTTATCTGTTTGAAGTTGTTTTGTGTCTCTATGTAGTTATTTTGCATCTCATGTTAGTCGTTTTATGCATCTTTATCGTCAATTTCCTTTTAATCATTTAGTATCTCTTTGATTGTTTTGTGTGTCTTTTTGTGGAAGATTTGTGTCTCTTTGTAGTTGTTTTGCGTCTTTTAAGTCACTTTAAAGTTGTTCTGCATCTTTTTTAGCAACATTCAGCTAACTCCTGACTCCCGTCCAAAGCTTTCTACTACAGCAGATCCGCACTGACACTCCTCTGCGCGGATATTTTACTAACTTCTACAGAAAACTAGAACCAACACTATAGGACAGTGTTAAAGGAAGCCTGATATGCTGGCTCTATTTTCTTAAATCAGAGCTGTTCTCCTGTCAAACTGGTTTAAATGGCTTACCCATTGTGACTGTATTTGAATTAAATGTGCTCGGTGGGCCTGTTCAGTAATCCATCCATGCTTTTTAGGGAAAGAGCATAATCAGGAATCCACAGAACAGTTTAATAATGAAACTTTATTAGAGCAATGCGCTGACAATAAGGGCTAATATACAGTAAGTATGCATAACATGATCTGTTGCTCAGTAGAACAACATGACAATGGGATAAGTCATGTGTGTAATTGAAGATCCTGCATTTCAGCCTGTTATGAGGAGCTTCAGTGGCTTTTCAGTGGCCGTCTGGCAAAGCTCACCCTTGCCTCCTAGTGGTCAGGCTGGTGGTTTGCACCTCCTGCTTGAGAATGAGGGTTGTGTCTGTTTGCATGTGGCAGTGTGGAGGGTGTGTTGCTGCCAAGGACCTGTCCGTCTAGTCCATGTGCGTTCTGTAATTTGCCTGACACGCGCGAGGCCCCCAGTGACTCTCTGTTATTAGGACCATTAGATCGCCCGGGTTGAGGCTGAATTTTCATTAGCTCAAATGAATGTGTGCGCATGCGTGCACACTTGCATGCGTGTGTGTGATGAGTATGTAATCTGTCTGACACCAGCCAGCCAAGAGGGAGAGACACTCTAGGGATGACGGATAATAACACGGACAGAGAGAGCAACCCAGAGTGACTGGATGGCAGGAGTGCTTGATTTATTTTACAGCTACTTATTGGTCAATTTGGAGTATTGTTGGTAAATGTGTGGCTGTCACATCTAAGTGTATCAGTTTGTTCTTTCATGTTTCTGAGCTCACCACCTGATCACAAATGTAAAACTCAAGCTGCAACCAAACTTTTCTTGCTGCATTCCCTATTCAAGTCAGGCCTTTAATTCCACAGCATTCTCTCTCAGCCATATCGTCCCATTCCGTACTCATTTGTTGCCCCTCTATCATATCACAGTGCATTTCCCAACCAATAAACGGAGGCACTCTTCTGTATAAATGTATTTATCTTTCACATAAACTCCATTCCAGCTCCACTGGTCTCTCTCCAGTAGCTCTCGCTGGCACTTAATTTCTATTAATGGTTCTGCAACTGCCGCTCGAATCCAATCCACTGCTAGTCACGGAGAGCAGGGAGCGCACATGAGGAAATATGCATAGGCAATTATCCTCTGTAATGTGCATGGCCCAGACCACTAATGCATCTGTGTTCCTTGTGTGTTGCAGGAGTCATTGTGAATCAGTGGCTGCGAGCAAGCATACATTAACTGAGGCAGAGGCTCACGTGGAGGGTGAAAAGTACATACATAACAGTGTGATATTAGTCAGGTCACATTATTGTTACCAGCGTAGTAGCTATCCTGACAAACAAACTGAATTGGTCGCACACTTGTACAGGAGTGCACACAGTCTCACGCACGCCTGGTATCTATCAGTGCAGCACAGCAGCAAACCAGCTCATGATAATAATCATCATCAGTATTGTCCGCTGAGTAGCTTGTAAAGCCTTGTCTTTTTTTCCCAACTGATAGCAACAGTGTTTCTCTTGCTGTGCCATTGTTCATGGAGAGTCCTCCACTATCTGCTCAGCTGTCAGCTGCTTATAGATTTAACGCAGCTCACTGGGACAGTGACAGGAGGCCAATAACAGGCTCCTGGGCTTGTAAAGCCTCCATCTGCAGAGGAAACACAGAGCAAATAAACCCAGAGGAGCCAACACACACACAACCCTATTAGAGCTGCTGTAATGACACTGTGGAGTGTGTTCACGCTCACCAAGGTGTGTGTTAAAGTTTTATAGTGTGAGGTCAGTGATGAGGTGGGCTCAGATATGATGGGATGAGGCCTAATAGGGTGTTTTATAGATGCTTTGTGTGTGTGTGATTGTGATGACTGTCTTTGTGTGGCTGTTTGTTTGTGAGCACATGTGAATAAATATTTCTTATAGATGCCTGGCCTGTGTGTCCTCAGCAGTACACTAATATTTTGTTGTCGTGCTTATCAGCATCAGAGTGACAGCAAAATATCAGATCTCAGTTCAGTTCACTTAAATGTTGAATGTTATGGATGGGTGCTGACCCCCTTCATCACACCCTCTCCTTCTGAAAGTGTTGAGATACAGCGCACACACACACGTACCCTCCTCCTGACCCTACCTGATATGAAGGTTTACCAGCCGTCTCTCTCTGGTGGAACTCATCTACCTTGAAACCTGAATTCCTGCTTGGCTTTCCACTTGATCAGCTTGTGTTTCTTTTACTAGACATCCATCGAGTCCTGTAAAACCCTAAACACCTATCTCGTGTTTTTCACTTCAGTTTGCTCACAAGGACGGCGGAAACTGTCTATTGTGGCCGGGGAAGTGGAGGCAGGTAGCCTTCTTTACGGCGAACACCATCAATAGACTTCTCTGTCAGACTCTGAAAGGCAGATGACAGGAAAAGGCGCTTTTTGCTTTGTTGAGTGCAACATTAATCAATGAAGTACAGTAATGGGTGGTGGAGAAGCAATGTGAGCAATGTTTCCCAAGGAGAGATGAATAGATTGAAATGACCTTGTGAAGATAAGTGGAATACAACACGTTAATTATTTGCAATATATTTGTTTTTTTACGTATGTGCTGTACTTGTATGTGTGCACGGAAGAGTGTGTTAAAAGCAGCCTTGAGGGGAATGAAATTCTAGCCAGTGAGCGCCATCCCAGAGCTAAATTACACAAGCCAGCCATGATTTCATGCTTCACTACATTACTTCTCCCTTTTCCTCTGCTCTCTGCACTCTCTCCCCTCCTCTCTCTGTCTCATTTACCTCTGCTTTAACCCCGCATGGATCTTATCTGGTTAAAGAGCAAAAAGAGGTGAACCACACAGCCATGCGGCATGAATATTTCATCTGTGTTTGGATTACCATTTTCTCCAAAGATTCATTGTTCAATGTATAATACATGCAGCACCGCGCCTCAGCGCCTAGATCATAACCCCTGCCCTTCTAATCACAGGCAAAGCATGCCCCCACCTAGCCAGCCATGCCAGCGGTGTGTGTGTTTGTGTGCATATCAATATATCCATGTGTGAGTCAGGACGGTGCTTTCTGTGTAGGTGGATGCCCATGTACAGTAAGTGCATGTATGCTGACAGACTTGTAATTTCACATGAGCGCACGTTTGTTTGTGTGTGTGTGTGTGTGTGTGTGTGTGTGTGTGTGTGTGTGTGTGTGGAGGGAGTTAGAGGTTAGAGTGAGGCTAAGACCAGCTCATCTTTCACACACACACACACACACACACACACACACACACACACACATACACACACACACTCCTCTACCCTCAGGCTGGATTAGATGATGAGGTAGGAGAGTGAGATTGGAAAGGAAAGAAAAAAATTTGTTGGTAGGAGGGAGAAAGAGAGTGAGTAACAGATTAAGAGTGAAATTCAAGTCTTTTGGCTGCTGGCTCGGCCCCAGCTTTAAGTCGCAGCTGTAATATTCTTTCAAATGATCTACCTCCTTTTGGATATACTCTAGTGTGTGTGATTTTGCCCACACCATTTGGCTGTCTGACGGCTCGCTTTTCCCTTCATCTCATCCCATCTTTCTATCACTAAATGAGCACTGAATAGAGAAGCAGGGGAGGCTGTAAAGATTTGAATGGCTCACTCGGTGGGTGTTCAATAGAGAAAATGGGTGCACGAGCTATTCTGACCTAAACCCGCCCGTATCTCTTCATAGCCAGAGAAATGGGCTCTTTTAAATGTATAGTTTCTCCAAAATTACCATACAAGTCATTCAAAACAGTGAGCCACAGGCAGTGAATATATCAAGAGCGTTTGACCTGAGTGTATCAGAAAAGTCTCAACGCATTTACCTTTAGCGCACGTTTGTGTGTGTGTGTGTGTGTGTGTGTGTGTGCCCCAGAAATGATGTCATCTTACTACCTTGCAAAAGCATGAAGGCAGGCATCTGACAGACTTAAGCAAAAGCTCATCAGAGAGAAAATTATTTCCATTTACTCCATATCCTGGAATAATCAGGCCATGTCTGAAGTCACACACAAACACACACGCACACGCACACACACACACACACACACACACACACACACACACACACACACACGTTTTAAGTCGCACATATTTAAATGTGACAGAAATAAACAGCAGCCTCAGAGATGTCACATTTTGATTTATCAAGCAGAACTGCGACAATCGTCACGTAATTTTTTAAACAAACAGCACGTTTCAATTTGGAGTTTTGCGCGGTCCTCAATTAGCACAATTTACCTGCTATGTCAAAGCCAAAAAGTGATTTAGGAACAGAGAACTTTTGTAACACTAATGCTCTCAGAACCAAAGCATTTACCTTTTTGCTCATCAAATGCTGATGAAGGCTCCGGAAGATGAAAGTTAGTGTCTTGTTTTTCTTTGAATTAGACTCCCTCTTTGAACAGATTCTTGTTTGTTTGTGATGGCGAAAAAAGCTTGCAGCATTTGTAATCAAACCCTTCGGGACTGCCTGTCTTGGTTTGGCTCTTCAAACTGCCGTGCGCATCTCATTGTGTTTAAACTTCTTTTCTTTGTGCACATCATGAAGAATCTCAGGCGGGGCTTTGACTGCTGTGTTCAGTATCTTGGTGTGCGTGGATAAAATGCACTTTTTTTTAACTTGCGACATGCTGAGCTGTTGTTGTGCAGTTGAAACTAAGTCATAAAAGACAAGCAATCCACACGGGAAATATCCATTTAAAGCGTTAGAATTCTGTTCCTCTAGTGGCCTTGAGTACACCTTCAAGTTTGTTGCACTCATCTCAAATGTCAGCACGGCAACATCAATAAAATAAGGGCCATTTATGAAGGAAAATATCCTTTATTTTGATTGTTCACACAGCAGAGAAAGGCATTATTATTTTTAACCACATCATACAAAACTAAGGTTTTGTTAGATTCACAGTGACAGATTGCAGAGGCCAGTACCTCAATCTGCCAACTGTCCTTCTTCTTCATCATCCTCCCCTTCCTGTCAGACCTAAATGTTCCTGTGTTTCCTCTTCACTTCCATTTGGACAGGCTCAGGCTCCAGGTGTTTGCTCTTCATTTTACGTCCAAGCACTAGTGTTTTTGTTGTCGTTCTTTGATTTGTTTTTAGATCTTACTGTTCCGCTGCAGCCAGTTTAGGAACTGGACCACCAGGCCCAGCCAGACTGCGTCCCACTTTGTAGAAAGCAAGATAGAGAAAAGGGTTTATGGCTGCTGGTTGCTGGTTTGAAACCTCCATGCAGCTGTTAAACCAAAGGTGATTTAGAAAAGATCTATCTTTAATTAACGGTAAAGAACATTGTATAGTTATGGTAGCCATATATTTACTATTATCATGTGATATTCGTTTACCATACTGAGAATTTTCTCTCAGAGGGATCATGTGTGGACCACAGCATGACCTGTATCTCACAAACAAGCACACTCAATCTTGCAATTCTTACATCTCATATCATTTCATACAAATCATTTTTGTTCATACGTTTTATTTGCTTTCCGTAGTCTACAGTGCACAAATTTGAAGGAAAAGTTCGACATTTCAGGAAATATATGCTTTCTTTCCGAGAGTTATCTGGCGATGGTTGATACTCATTTCTGTTTTTGATTAAATAAGATACAATACAAACAGCTTTAAAGCTGCTGGAAGGAGGATTTTTTAATGACTAACAAGTCAGGTTAGCTGTTTCGCCCAGTCATGCTTAGCTAAACTGGCTGTAGCCTTGTATACAGACTGGTATCAATTCTTATCTAACTCTCAGCATGTGAGCAAATAAACATATTCCCCAAAATTCAAACTAAACCAAACTGCTAAATATGACAGAGCTGTGACAAAGTATAGAGGATGAATAGCTTGAAGACTTTCAGCATGTTTGAGAAGGAAGTAATAATGTAGCTAGCTTTTTAACATCGGGTTAACTGAAGGTACCAATATCAGCTTCACATTGGAGGATCCACTCATAACGGAGGCCTTAGCACAGAAATCACTCTACTGCAGTTGGATATATACCAGTTTATTTCATTAGACACATGAAGGATGAGGATTACCCCATAATTAGAGTTTTATATATATACCTTCTTCTGTATTTGACATACCGAACAGTATGTGCTGCATTACATTCAGCGTAAGCTTACCACATAAAGTGATTTACCTCTCTGATAATAGTTGTAATACACACACACTCACAGCTTCCCACACTCAATACTTCACCCTGTCTGCTATGACTGGTGCGGTCTATCAATCAGTGTAAGCTGACAACTATGGCTAAAGCTCCCCTTTTATTTAACCGTGCTTCATAATTTACCATTAGATTACTGGGTTTAGATCACATACAGCTTATGTTTGTAGTGCTCTTTAATTATGATGCATACTCTGAGCCACAAAATACTGTAATTTCATGACATTTTGAGGCATTCACTAACAACACATACCTTCAACATTTTGCATATTTGATATAAATGATGTCAAGACTATAAGCTGATCCATGAAAATGTGCTGTAAGGGATCTAATTATATAGCTGATTGTAAAGGTTGAGCATGAGTCTAAATGTTACCAGAAAGCCAAATACAATATGTGGATTTACTCAATATCAATATAAGTGATTTGCCACAACATCTGCGCATAGACATGTTAACAACTTTGACAGTCACACTCCATAATTGGCAGGCCAGGCCTTGCTTAGCTATTCAGCGATAATGAGAATAGCGCTCACTCTCTCTCTCTGCCTCTCTCTCACAAACGCTCACGCACAGCCATATCTTACAGATGTTCAACAGAAACGAAGTGATTTAAGGCATCAGCTCTGCCCATTGTGCCAACTGGATGCATCCCCTTCCTTCAGTCAGACTTGAGTAAACATCATCATCAGCAGCAGCAGAATATCTGACTTGAGGGAAAGCACAATGCAAGTTTAACGCCAGCAGCGTGAACTTAAATTGACCTCTCTGCAGGCTTGGATCTATCATCCTAACTGAGGCGATCCGGAGATGACAGCCCTGCACATCAATCATGAGAACTGCTCAGCCCTGGCACACATGAAACCTGAAACAGCACAGAGTCTGTCTCAATAGAACAGAAAAGTTCAAATTTGATAAGTGTTACAGTCCAACTTATCCCACTCTTTCAGGACAAACATCCAACCTGTATGACTTTGCTTTGACTTTCATCATCATGCGCACGCAAAACATATATATGGAAATATGCTGTTCCTTTGTAGTGCCCTCGGTTAAACTTCACTTTACATTTTAATACTTCTCCATTCTAGCAGGACTATTTCTTTGTGTAATCCCCTCTGTTGGGCTGCTGTATCCCTCCATATAGAAAGGTTAAACACACCTAAGCAGAGGCAGTGCGACTGATGCCGGGGCTGTTTCTAAATGTTAATGACACCCTCTGGGCAGAACGCTGTACACCCCAGTATCCTACTGTAGAGTCATAGCGTGGCGGTTATGCTATAGTGGCTCCATCTGTGCACGCACACATCAGAATGTGTTTGCTAACGCAGACACACAGATACACACCAGGGACTGCGCACTGTACAGCTGGCACGCAGCCAGGAGTCCTTCCACTGAGTGGTCAGGGAGAGAAATCAATCAAACATGGCTTGTCAGGCCCCTGAATCCATTATAGCAGAGAGAGTGGTGAGGCTTGAGTAAACAGGGATGACAAGGAGAGACAATTATCAAGAATTCAGGCTGTTGTTAGTGGCAAGCTTGGGGATTTGGTAGTCCTGCATGGTCTAGTTTGGCCCACCTCGGCTTAGCGCCGTCAACAGGCTCGGCTTGCAGCTTTATTGCTGGTAATTCACTAGCCCCCAGTGTTTTATGCCCTCTCTCTTTACAGCCTAAGCAGGGCAAATCCATTTAAATAAACACCAGTGCTGCAGAATGATGGCTGAGATGTTTAAAAGCACTGATGTAGGACTCGCACTTACACTGCATCACGGCTGGGGTCATTACAGCATTTCAGGCCAATATAGTGTACAAGTATTCAGATCAGACACAGGAGATGTCACTGAAAGTGAGAGCCTCTTTGAATCTATATACCATACAGTAGAAGGGTAAATGACTGCACCATACCTACTGCACAGAATGCATTGGTCATACCTGCAAACATGGTACAACACAACGAACTATATGCAGAAGTGGTTTGCTCAAAATCATTCAACCAGCGTGCAAAATTAGTCGCAAGATTTGCCGCACTAGGATCAGGAAAGGAACTGATTTAGAAACAATGTGCAGAGAGCTCTCTGTGCAGCCATTACTCATACGTAAACTCATTACATTGGTTTAATAGCGCTGTCTCGTGACTCTGCCTGTGCCTGCCTATATGGAAAGAACATTAGTGTGGCCTATGTATGGAACACAGTGCTGGAGTTCATTCGTTCTCCTCTATGGTATGGATCAGACAGATAATTAACTGCAGAGACATGAAGTCATTGTTCAGTAAGAGATATGGGCCCAGTCTAATAAGAGCTTACACTGTGGAGTGGCGAGGAGAGAAAGGGCCGAAATTACAGGGAAGGGTTGGTTTATGTCTGGTGAAAGACCTGCACTGTCTCTTTGTGCTGTGCTGTATGTCATATTCTACAGTCCCTATACTGTAAAATTATTATGCACTGTATTTGAAGTCTCCTTCCACTCAAAAATGTATTTTGCTTATTTTTATGTTAGACCTTCACTGTGGATGATGAACGACATTTATGAAGAGTTTGACTCTAGAAGGCACATTCATCTGCTGAAGGGGAAAGTTTCTCAGGGCTCACCTTGAATCTCAGTTTAACATCTGCATGCATGAGAGCGATTTTCTGCCATCACAGGCACTTCGGAAGCCAATCGTGGTCCTGTATGCAACGAAGAGTGATGTGGAAACCTGTAACCTCTAGCAGACACACACTGAGAATGGACTTCTCAATAAAGTAGGAGACATATTTTGTCCAGCAGTTAAAGCTGCCTGGTGCTTTCAACAAACAAAAGTTTTGTTCATATTCAAGGTTTCTCACCTGAAGGCAGTGTGTGTACCCTTGAGACCTAACAAACATTTTGAATCCATTTCTTTGGATATTTGAAATTGTGCGTTGTTTACCGCCTTTGTTGGTGCATTGCTAAGCTTCTTTGCACATTTCCAACACCAACTGTTGATCCGTGAAACTCATTAAAACACTGTGTATCACCAGCCTTTGTGCACGAGCCCAATAAGGCTGGATGATAAAACATGATTAACTTTAATTTTAACGATTTTTAACCAGATAATTTAACTTTTTTGTTGAAAAGCCATATCAGACACAATTTACTGTTCAAAGCAGAGTACTTGTATATGTCTTATGTCTGGAGGGAGTGAGCTTTGAATTGCTCTTTTAGTCTATATTTGGCATTTTTTCAAATTAACAATGAATCCACATAAGCTATAATATTATATCCGTGTGTATTACTGAGTTTTTGTTTTTATTTAAACATAACCCATATGCTGTATCAAATATTTGATGCTCAATATCTCAGAACTGCAGTCTAATATAATTTTATGTCAGTTCTCTATGTGAAACCAATACAAAATGGCATAATTGAAAAATTCTGAGTGATTGTGATTTCAATGTAAAGAGAGAATTCAAATGAGATGGTGTGAATGTCTACAAAAGTTAATTAAAAAAGTAAAAGAAATACACAACTAATGAATTTCTCTCATAAATGGAAATTCAGTTTTTTAGAGCCAAGCGAGTTCCCCTCATAAAGTCAGATTTATGTCCCCTGCTCGGGTGTTGTCTGGGTTTCACACACAAGGCCAGCCTGTGCTTGGCCCGACCCATAAATCCTAACCTTAGAATTTTTGAATGGACCTCTCTGTTGGACCCGAAAGCTCCTGTCTGCTAAGCCGTGGGGGGAGGGCCCCAAATTACAGAACCACCACCAAGGGCCCAGTAGGAAAACAACTGTGAAGTTTATCACATGATTCCAAGAACTGCAGGGAACCCTCACAGTACAAGGCCATAGAGAAGAGGCATCCAAGTTTAGCTGGTACTTATGTGTATTTGGTGTAGAAGGTCTAAAAGTCTACAGCGATTGCATGTCTCAGAGTGCAGGGCTGCTACACTCGATCTGTCCCCGTGGGATAGCGTGTATGTGTATGGGTCTCAGTGGAATAACTAATGTATTGTATATACACATGGCTCTGTGTTTGTGTGCTAGAATATTTATCAAAGGACAACTCCACAGACTAAAAGCGTCAAATAAGCAAAGAGCGCATATTTTTACACGCATACTGTTCTTATATTGGTCCCATAGATTCCCATTCTCTGTACGATGCCAGAGGCCAACGCAGAAGACAGAGACAGGGCCAAGTGGAAGATTTTTCAGAATAACATATAGCTCCCTTCTGGGAGTCCCAAGAAAAGTGAGTGACAACATCAGAACAAATCATGATGAAATGGCTGCATCACCCTATCTGATAGCCGTCTCTATACTCGGAATCCTCTCTTCTCACATGTATGATTCATATAGACGCATTGAGGATTTCTTCAAAGCTCTCACATGTTTATGAGTCCATAACATCTGACGCATTCATGTTTACGCTCCCAAGCCACATTTGACATTTTCTGGATATGATGAATCATTAATGATGACCTCAATAGACTTTCACATCTTTGGCCCACAGATCAATAAAGTGGTTAGGGGAGTAGGTCAGTGGCTCTCCAGAGATGCCTGTCAGTGTGTGTGTGTGCATGTGTCTTTGAGTGTGCTTCCAAACAGTCACACCCAGCGAGCGACTGTAAAATGTTGTTGCTAATTGGTGGCCAAGCGCTGCCCTGTCTCCGGCGAGACGCTCCGAGGCTGGCAGCATTACGGCTGGTTTTCCAAGTTTTTTCCAAGCAATCCCTGCCTGCGAGGCTGTGGGAGTTCCATCCATTATTGATCAGATCCAAGGATGAAAGCAGGAACGCTCAGTGGGGACCGAGCATCTTTGGCCCCACACAGAAAAATAAAAAAAATAATAAAAAAGAGCCTTGACCGTCAACTCTGTGTGAAAAGAGACAAGGAAATATCTCTTTTATTTCATATTCAACTCAGCCTGAGAACCAAACTGTCGGGAAAGCAAAAGTAAATAAGCCCAATTTATGTAAAATGAAATTAAACACGTCATGTGGTGTAAATCTTTACTCACCCCTAACATTAGGAGCACAAGCCTCACCGAGATTTGTTGTACCCAGATGATGACATTGTGTTATGTGCCAGCCTTGGCAGAGGCTCAGCTTGGTGCTGTTCAATGATTCAGCTGTGTAGAATTGACCTCCACCTCACCTTGGCAATACTCCCCAACCAAATGGACGTTTGGCAAGCCAGAACACACACTGGATATACAAACATGTGTGCACGCTCGTGATAACACACACAGACACACACACACTCTCTCTCTCTCTCTCTGGGAAAGGTTACAATGCTGCTTGAAACAAAGGGGCAGATGGTTGACAATGATACAGTGCCAGCACTGGCAAGGTGGTTAAAATATTTTCTGTTTGTGTGTGTGCATGAATATGTCCCTATACATCTCTCTTAGGTAGTTTTTAATGGGGTAATATATGCCTAACATCAGTCTAAACTTCTCCCAACAGTGTGTTTTTACGATGCAGTTCTGCGTATTTGGCCTCTTAGTGCATTTCTCAACAGCAAAGCAAAGGGCTTTGCCAGACGTTGCTGGTACACTTAGATTTTAAAATGAGCTATAAACTCAACCACTGCTTGTGTTGACTCATCATTTAAGGAATAAGGGCTCATTTGAATATATTAAACAGTTTTGGGGATATTAAAAAGCAAATACAAATGCATAAAAGCAAGATTCTCTCTTGTATTTTTCTTTAATTACTTTCCATTGAGATATTTTTTGGGATACAAACATTAGGACCTTTAGGAGTTTAGTCCTGGTTAACCCGAATAAGTTCAGAATACTCCAAATATTTGTGGAAACTGATTACCTCAAACTTTTTAAGTAGTGGTAATAATATTTTTGAGTAAAACTTAACTTAAATATAATAATTTTAATTTTCGCATACAAATTACATTGATTCACTGATGCTTATTAAAATTAAATAAATGTAATTGTGCACAACTTATACTCTGAGGGAAAAAAAATTATTGTTCTAAACTCAAATACTAATGGAAACTCACTCAACAAAATTACTACTAGTAACCTCAAAATTGACAAAATGCCCATTTTCAGATTTTCTCATTTCTACATTTAACAGACACAAAATAAGGCACATCTTGCATAACGCTGACTAGACAAAGTAATTGACTGCTTGATCAGATAATTAACCAGCAACAATTTTGAAAATCAATTTGTTGCAATAATGTTGAACATTCTCTATTTCCAGATTCTTAATGAGATTTTTTGGTGTTAAGTGATAATAACTTGAATCTTGAGCTAAATAAAATTCCATGAGCAGCACTTTTACTTAAATAATATAAAAGAGAGCTTTAAATGTGGAGTTTTATGGAATCATAAGCAAATAAAGATAGCTAATAAAGAATGTTTAAAATAAGAAGTTCCACACTATGCAAATTGTTAAGTCAGGTAGACAAGGTAGTGGAACAATATCGGGGTTTCTGCAGGTTTCACCTGGTCAAATTTAAAACCTTTTTAAGACCTATATCACAACTTAAAAAAGAAACGCACAAAGGAAATGCAGTCACAAAATTACTTGCAGAGTAAATCAGTGTATTCAAATTAGGGTAAAGTGATGTCTACAAAATTGGCATTGGACAATGTCAACAATGAAACACCAGGATGGATGATGACATTGATAAGCTACATAATTAACAAGCTGGCATGCAGTGCACCTGCTGACGTGAAAAATGGATCACCGGTAGAAAAAACAAGTTTTTGTCTTATCGGTGACTTTATAAAACATATGCTACTGCTGATGGACAAACTCAGGGGAGCAGACAGTGAGACAGAGAGAAGCAGGGAAAGACAGTGTGTTCGCAGTGAGAGACCAGAGGTAAAGGTGTGTGTGCAGGGAGAAGTTGAGGCAGGCGCAAAACAGGTACATTTACATATATATACAGGGCGGTATAATGAAAAAAATTAAGATGGTATGTTTGTGTGGGGGATTGGGGGTCCTCCCCCAAGAAAATTATGTTTTCCAATAAAGAAATATGCTATTCCACATAATTTTGGAACATTGTTATTACCACATCTGTAAATAAGTAGGAAACTCTAGTGCAGATTTGGAATAAACTACACCCCAAAAGCTAAACTTGCTAAATAAGTCTACTGGGGTTGAATTCTCACCATTTGCAGCCAACGAACCTGCGTCAGTGTGGAGAAGCCTACGGACACTCACAAACTACAAGAGACCATCCCCCAACACTGCTGGTACTCAACAACTGGCAGATGAGCTGAATGGTTTCTACTGTAGGTTTGAAAAGCCCACAGTCACACCTCTCCCCCACTCCAACGCTATCTTCAAACAGTCACCTTCCCTCTCTGACTTCTCACCTGCACTCAAGATCTGTGAAGAGGACGTGAGCCACCTCTTCCAGAGGCAGAAGATCAGGAAGGCTCCTGGGCCTGACGGTGTCTCACCATCATGCCTGAAAATCTGTGCGGACCAGCTGGCCCCCATCTTCATTCAGATCTTCAACAAATCACTGGAGCTGTGTGAAGTTCCCTCCTGCTTCAAACGTTCCACAGTCATCCTGGTCCCAAAAAAACCCTCCATCTCTGGACTGAATGACTACAGGCCTGTCGCCCTGACATCTGTAGTCATGAAGTCCTTTGAAAGACTGGTGTTGGCCCACCTGAAGGACGTTACAGGCCCCCTGCTGGACCCCTGCAGTTTGTCTACAGGGCTAACAGGTCAGTGGATGATGCAGTCATCTTGGGACTGCATCACATCCTGCAACACCTCGACTCTCCAGGGACATATGCAAGGATCCTGTTTGTGGACTTCAGCTCGGCGTTCAACACCCTCATCCTGGACATCCTCAGCACCAAACTCACCCAGCTCACTGTGCCAGCCTCCACCTGTCAGTGGATCACAGACTTCCTGACTGACAGGAGTCAGCAGGTGAGGCTGGGAAACATCACATCCAGCACCCGGACTATCAGCACTGGTGCCCCCCAGGGGTGTGTGCTCTCCCCACTGCTCCTCTCCCTCTACACCAATGACTGCACCTCAGGGGAAACTTCTGAAGACTCCTGAAGACTCCTGACGACACAACGGTCATCGGCCTCATCCGGGATGGTGACGAGTCGGCCTACAGATGGGAGGTTGATCAGCTGGCTCTCTGGTGCGGTCAGAACAACCTCGAGCTTAACACGCTCAAAACTGTGGAGATGACTGTGGACTTCAGGAGGAGCCCCCCCGCTCTGCCCCCCATCACCATTCTAAACAGCCCTGTGTCTGCTGTGGAATCCTTCAGGTTTCTGGGATCCACTATATCCCAGGACCTGAAGTGGGAGCTCAACATTGACACTATCATCAAGAAGGCCCAGCAGAGGATGTACTTCCTGCGTCAGCTCAGGAAGCTCAACCTGCTTAAGGAGCTGCTGATCCAGTTCTACACAGCCATCATCCAGTTTGTTCTCTGCACCTCCATCCTGTCTGGTTTGGATCTGCCACCAAAAAGGACAGGAGCAGACTACAATGGACAGTCAGGACTGCAGAAAAAATAATCTGTGCCAACCTGCCCTCCATTCAGGACTTATACATTTCCAGAGTCAGGAAACGGGCAGGAAACATCACTGCAGATCCATCTCACCCACAACCTGTTCCACCTCTGGTAGGCGCTACAGAGCATCCTTTGCACTATGCTCCATCACACTGTGTACATGTGTACATGTATGCATGTAAGTGTATGTGTATCATATCCACCTTCAACATGTACATAATGAGAATAGTTTACTCTTGCATCCTTTGCACTCTGATTACTGTCAATTATCTGTCTGATTATTTGTCAATATGTCTATATTGTTTTGTTCATAGTGTGTATATTAGTGTTGTCTACTCTGTAGTTTGTGTCTGATTTTATTTTATTATTATTATATTATTATTTTATTATTGTATAAGTAAGCACATCGTGAGCAATGTACAATCCTGAGTCAAATTCCTCGTATGTGTACACATACCTGGCAAGAAAACCTCTGATTCTGATTAAATCTGGGAAAATTCATTTGGTTAGTTTTGATGCTCTCAACAGTGATTTTACATTCATTGCGCACCAAGTTGTTTTGAGCCTCACCAGCAAAACACGTGACCTCAGAATCATTACAGATAGGATTATTCATGTTTGCCTTTTGTGTCTTAATTTACTGCTTTTTACATTTGTACAAATTAACATAAATAATAGGCAACATGAAAACCACCTCCCTTCTGTATTATTACAAACATTTCATTTGTACATCAAAATCCAAAAGAATAATCTCCTCATTAGCTTAAAAGGACTAACGTTAGTTTGCATCCCTAATTTGCTTTAACGTTACTAACCACAGCTCCTCCGTAGTCAACACCGTCCTTTCTTTTTAATTTAATTTAACTATCAAGATGTACAGTAGTGGACAGAGCTGTAACCTGACAATTTAATGCTGATCTTATCACCAGGCCAGTTGGTGTGAAACTTACTGGCCCAAAGACAATTTTCCAAAATTTATTTATGTGTTAAAACCATCCATCGTCAACCGCTTGATAGCCCCCCCGCGACCCTGTATACAGGAGCCTATCCCATTGAGTGAAAGGCGGGGTACACCCTGAGCAGGTCGCCAGTCCATTGCAGGGCCACATAGACAACCACTCACACCTAAGGACAATTTGGAGACACCAATTAACCTAGCCTGCATGTCTTTGGATGGTGGGAGGAACCCACACGGACACGGTGAGAATATGCAAACTCCATACCCTTCTTGCTGTGAGGCGACAGTGCTAACCACTGCACCACCGCGCTGCCCTACAGCAACAAAATCAAAGACTTATACATCCTAGATATAAAAAAACTAAACTAAAATGCAATCACAGTTAAAATTATAATTAAATAAAAAAGGTTTACAAAACAATTTACTTTTAAAACAAAACATACTAACAAACTCAAACATGACGTGCTCTCTCTCCTGCTGACAGCCATTTAATAAAAAACTTTGCTACTGCACTTTCAGATATTGTCCTACAGAGTCATTACTGTTTTACGTATTTTTGTAATTTAGGCTATGTGTATTCAATGTGGAACTAAATGTTGTTCTGCACGTCTACACTTTCTTGGCCAGGTCGCCGTTGCACCTGAGAAACTGTTCTCAATCGGCCTACCTGGTTAAATAAAGGTTAAATAAAGACATTTATTAAACATTTGGCAACCACTCGTCACATAACTACAAATCTGGATTGGACAACGGTGAGCGTCATGACCTGCAAAGCAACTGCAGGATGTTGAGTTTCTTTTTTTTCTTTTTTTCTTCTTTTTTTTTTTAAACCTGTCCTGCCCAGCAGCCTGGTATAGAGTTTAATGACCTGGATACCATATTGTGCCAGACAGATTTTACTTTAACAAGAGAGTATTAAAATACTCCTTTGTCTGTTTTATTATTTATTTAATTATGTATTGATTTGTCACCGGGCCGGACAGGGGGGCAGACACGGGGATGGGGGGGCACAAACAGACAGCACAGAGAAAGGACAACACCTGTAAGAGAAGGGGGAAAGGGGGATGGAAGCTGGGGACAACAGGGAAAAGCTGTGGGAAACACCAATTGCAGAAAGCTACGAAACCTGCAATAGAACAGAGAGGGGGGAGGAGGAGAAAAACACAACAAACAAACACAAACAAAAACAAACAATAAAAATAATAATAATAGTAAAAGACAACCAGCCGAACAGCAGCAATAAACAGCTGACATATTAAGACAACTAAGAGAACAATGAAAACAAGAAACAGTCACACACACTAAATAAGCAACACAGCACAGCCACGAGAGCTGGAATAATAATTAATTTAAATAAGTAAAGAAAGAAAGAAAAGCATCAGGAATAATTCTACCAGGGACAACCTAAATTTGTTTGTGTCTATGTGTGAGACTGTGTGTGTCTGTGTGCGTGTGGGTGAATGTGTCTGTATGTGTGTGTGGGTAAATGTGTGTGCGCGTAAGCCTGTTAAAGAATGTAGTTGTTAGTGAGAGTGGGATGCCACGACTGTGCCACACCTACCCCAGCAACAGGCAGGCAAGAACCCCAGTAGCCAATAGGGGTGGGAGAAAGAAAAAGAATAAATCAATCAAAAAAAAACCAAAGACTCCCAGATGCACCGCGATGCAAACGCAGAAGACCCCGACCCAAATGCCAGTTGACAACGTAATGCCGACGGAACGCAAAAAGCGTAACCCCCGTGGAAGAGCAGCGCCCCGACCAACCGCGGCGCGCACACAACATAGACCAGTGCTCCCCCCCCACCCAGCAACCCACCGCCGCGCAGCGAACAACCAAAATGCCCAAATGCCACGCAATCATCAACACCAATGCACAAGTGACGAGCCCAACGCGCACACTGCGCGAGCACGGCGACACCCAATGCCCAGCAGCCCCCCGCAAATCCCGCGTGCGAGGTCGGGCAAACGAGAGAGAGCAAATGGAACAACACGACAGCGAAAGCCAGCGGAGAGAAACACCAGCAGCAAGTCCCAGCCCGGCAGCAAACGCGCCGCACAGGTCACCGTGCACCCAACAATAAAAGTCCGCCATCCCCCCAACCGCCGAAAAAAACTAAGGCCGCCGGCGCCAGCCAACATCCCCCATGCCCAGCGCGCCCCCCGGCCGCCGTGCAACACCAGCCAAACCAGCAACGAGGCAAAATCAACTAGCTCAGCTGCATGCCACCAACAACCCACCCACCCGTCAAGGGCCGAGAACTCCAGGCACAAGCCCAGAACAAACCGGAGCACAGCCCTGACCCGCACCCACACTGCACATCCCGAAAACTAACTATATACCTCAGTATCCAGAGGGGTCCAACAACTGGCCGACAGAGAAATGGGGAAGCATGGATCCGAGGCCAACGAAGCAAAACAGGGACGCAAACAGGTCCCTCCAAGTCAACAAGGAAATGCCTCCCCCTGGACTCCAATGCACAAACTAAACGCCCAGCAGCCATTCAGAGACCCTGCCCAGGGAAAAAGCATAATGCATCAAGATGCATCGACAATCGCCCCACAATCCCACCGTAGCCCACCAAACCGCAATCAGATCAACCCGCACAGAGATGTTGAGTTTCTAATTTATTTATTTTCAAATATTAATATTTTTGCTCTGGGCCAGTGAATTGCTAGTTCAGCTGCCCCGACGTTACTTCTTACTGGCCATCGGGCCGCTGTTATTGTCGAGCCCTGAATATCCATTTAATTTTTTAAGTAGACTGCTTAAGCCTTATTTAGCTTCAACTAAATTTAGCCTCCTAAAATCCTGTGTCCTCATTTGGGGAATTTAGGTTTTGAGATCCATGCACCATCTAATTCATTCTGCTCGACTTAGACCTATTGTCCTCATTAGTGGGCACATGCCTGTGCCCTATAGGGTCACTTGCCAGCCATGTTCTGATGTCTGTTTGTTCTTTGTTACACAATGGGTACACATACTCATTTTTTTCTAAAAGTACGCCCTGTTCAAAGACATTGCTACTAATATAAATACACACAGAATCAAAGCGCAGGTCTTGCTAGGTTTGGGAAACATTTTTTCATGAAAAGAGAAGAGTTTTGTCCCTAATTTCTAATAATTTGGCCATGCCTATGAAGGGGATGCTAATAGCCAGCAATAACATTTTCACTGTACACATCATATTTAAGCATTGTTTTGAGATAGACTACAAAAAAACACAAACCTATCCTTTCATCTCTTTGAACCTGTCAGTTGTTGGAAGAGGTATTTGAGTTTTCCGTAGTACATTTCTTTACATTACATTTACATTTCATATTACTTGTTGATTTTGACATTTCTCTGAGTACACCGAGTACTTACATCGCAGGTTTTGAAGAAGTCAGTCATCCGCTAGCAGGTTCACTGGGAGGCCACGGAGGGTCGGATGGCATCTCATGTGTACCTTTTGTTGTTCCTAGATTGACAATCAAAATAATTATTATACAAATATTTTTACAGCCCATCAAGCCATAAAGTGTAACAGTTCTACCAGTGTAATTCTAAAATAATATTGATAGCAATAACAAATCCATCCAGCTGCAACTACTAAGTCAAGTCAAATTTAAACAAACACAGTGACTTAAACAATGGGTGAGAAATAGAAGCTAACTATAACCTTAAACATGACAATAGTAGAGATTTGGAAGCCTGTGCGGTAGGGCTGGACCCAAATATTCAATTATTTCGTCATTGGGTTGGTAAACAGTTTTCAATTTTGGGATTAGGAGATTTGCACAAGAAGTTGGTCTCTTGGACGGATAGAAAAATAAAAAGTCATGCTCAGCACAAAAAATCAGAGTGAAATGGAGGATTTTCTTGGAAAGGATTTTGTTGTTAGTTTGCGTTCAGCTGCCCATTCCACACCTGTAGCAGTGTGTACCACAGTCGCTCTCGCGCATCAGTGGTACGTAACTTGTTGGGCAGTAATAGTGCAATATTACTTCTCCCAGTAAAGTGTAGGCCTAATGTAATGTATTACAATTTCCAAAACAGTCATATTATTACAGTTAGTAATCCAAGTAACGCTAGCCTACTGAACACACCATGAATGCGTGACCGTGCTGCATGTCAGCCACACCGGACCTTATGTTGTTGAGTCAGCTGTTAGCCAAAAAGCTAGGAAGGAAGACTGGAGAACAGGGAGAGAGAGGTATTTCTGACAGCTGTAAGTAACGTTATCTCCATTACTGTGTCACAGTCTAAGTTGTCGTCCTTTGTAATCTTTGTGCGACCAGCAAAATGTAGGGTCCTATATTATTTCTGAGTAACTTGTCCAACACTGAGTTGACAATAAGGATCAGATAAATTGAGTATGTTTTGACCTATTGCTTGTTATAGTGTTTAATGTTTACTTTTTACTTTGTTGTCATTGATCACTCATATAGGCTATATAGGCTACAATTTGCTGTATGAATGGGTGCAGGTTTTGGCAAGTTATACAAAAATTTCTAGTGAATTGTTGTGACAGGGTTTATACAAAGCCTTTTCATATGGCTTTGATCTGCGGGGTCGCTATGTGCTCCTCATTGACAGACAGGCAAACAAGCGCTCCGCGAGGTAACCATGGCAACAACTTCTGTGTAACTGGCGCGATCCCGTGAAACTGTCACGGTCGTTCTCGTCTCACGCACACGCCCATCCGCTGCCAGAGTTGAAATGTCAAACTTTTTCCTATAGTTTATCAACAGACAGAGACTGATGTGGCTGTTTGATCAGAGTTTCCTAAATAATATAACAGTTTCTTTAACAGTTTTTGGCTACCAGGTCTCAAACAGACAACGACCTTTGCTGCTGACTCTTATTCATTAAAAATAATCTGTTTACTTCTACTGAACTAATTTGAAAGTTAGTAGTTATACTATTTAGTTATAGACTCAATTATTTCATGCTCCACAACCAATAAGTATGCTCATTACTGTATGTAGACTTATTTAGCAAGTTTAGCTTTTGGGTGTAGTTTATTCAAAATCTTACTCTACTTGTTATTCATAGATGTGGTAATAGCAATGTTCCAAAATTATGTGGAATTGCATATTTCTTTATTTAAAAATTTTTACATTTTACACCCTGTGAAAGCATGTTTTAATCCCCACGGACATTATTTTTATTATTTCTAAATGTACCTGCCTCGACTTCTCCCTGTACTCACACACACCTTTACCTCTGGTCTGTCACGGCAAACACACCGGCTTTCCCTGCCTCTCTCTCTCCCTGTCTGCTCCCCTGAGTTTCTCCATCAGCAGCATGTTTTGGTTCCCCTTCGAGGGAACTCGAACTGCGTCGGTTACGACACTATGGGAACGCCTCTAGGCGAAGCAGGTCTGAACGTGAATGAAATCACTCCAATCCTATTGGCCTGTTGCTAGAACGGTAAGGTGTGACGGAATAACCGGAGGAGTATAAAGCACACC
>NC_060158.1:23203303-23225118 GCF_021292245.1 Micropterus dolomieu | reverse complement strand
AATTGTTGTGACAGGGTTTATACAAAGCCTTTTCATATGGCTTTGATCTGCGGGGTCGCTATGTGCTCCTCATTGACAGACAGGCAAACAAGCGCTCCGCGAGGTAACCATGGCAACAACTTCTGTGTAACTGGCGCGATCCCGTGAAACTGTCACGGTCGTTCTCGTCTCACGCACACGCCCATCCGCTGCCAGAGTTGAAATGTCAAACTTTTTCCTACAGTTTATCAACAGACAGAGACTGATGTGGCTGTTTGATCAGAGTTTCCTAAATAATATAACAGTTTCTTTAACAGTTTTTGGCTACCAGGTCTTAAACAGACAACGACCTTTGCTGCTGACTCTTATTCATTAAAAATAATCTGTTTACTTCTACTGAACTAATTTGAAAGTTAGTAGTTATACTATTTAGTTATAGACTCAATTATTTCATGTTGCACTTTTAGCTGTTAAAGTTTGGTAAAAAAATTCATACAAAATAATAATTATTATAGAGAGGTTGCAAGGACGCAGTTGATTAGACACTTGTCTTTCATTCCCACTGCAACACATCCACCAAATAAGCTATTGTCATGGGTCCTACTTTACCATCCATGTTATAATAGAGCCGCCGCCAGTTTTATCGAGGTTTGGGGGGTCTCAGTATATTTTCCTGCTTTTTGCCAATCACATGCCTGTTAAATGTGCCATTAAATTGAGAAGCTAAGTAACTTACTAGTTAATGTCAAACTAGACCGTGTTGGCAAGAGGTAACATTAACATTGTCATCGTGGAAGAGTAATTTTGTTGAAATATTTGAAATCTTCCATATATCAGTTAAAAAGTCAGAGTCCACGTGTGAGGAGTTGGCTAAAGTTAAACAAGCTAACTTTAGCTTGTCTTATCCACTGCTCCACAACCAATAAGTATGCTCATTACTGTATGTAGACTTATTTAGCAAGTTTAGCTTTTGGGTGTAGTTTATTCAAAATCTTACTCTACTTGTTATTCACAGATGTGGTAATAGCAATGTTCCAAAATTATGTGGAATTGCATATTTCTTTATTTAAAAATCTTTACATTTTACACCCTGTGAAAGCATGTTTTAATCCCCACGGACATTATTTTTATTATTTCTAAATGTACCTGCCTCGACTTCTCCCTGTACTCACACACACCTTTACCTCTGGTCTGTCACGGCAAACACACCGGCTTTCCCTGCCTCTCTCTCTCCCTGTCTGCTCCCCTGAGTTTCTCCATCAGCAGCATGTTTTGGTTTTGGTGTTCTCTGGATATTTCCACCTGTGATCCTTTTTCACAGCAGCAGGTGCGCCGCGTACCAGCTTGTTAATTACGTAGCTTATCAATGTCATCGTCCATCCCAGTGATTCATTGTTGACAAATGTCAAGTGTGAGTGTGTTCTCTGAATTAAATGAAGTTTGGTACAAACAGTAACTGCATTAGTTTAAAGGCCCGACCAGAATCTCAGTAAAAACTCAGGGCTAGTTGGTGAACTTATTTAACTGGCGAGCTAACTAACGGCTAACATGCTAATCACTTTGGCAAGTGCTAAGTAGGGATGGGGATCGAGACCCTGTTCTAAAAGGATCCGGTTCCAAAATTTCCCAAAACCCGAAAATCAGTAAGATCCGAGCTTATTAATACTGCTATCAAGACTAGTCGGTCCTATAATGTAACGTTATGTCTCGAGCATCTAATCAGATTTTTTGACACGATGGATAAGAAAGCTAATGTTTCAAAACAGGGTATTAAACGGACCTAGGACTGTTTATCATCGGGCTGCAGCCTCTGCTTCTCTCTGTTGGATCCTACACACACACACACACACACACACACACAGCAGCCAGCAGAGCGAGAAGCCGCGCCGTCGTGGTGGAGACGGTGAAGTTAAGTTTGCTCCAAACTACTCGAATTGTCGACACCTACGCTCGTTAGCCCTACTGTAAGTACGTGCAATAAAACTTTCCCAAGTAAAAAGACAGTACTTTATCAATACACCTGTCTGTAAGGTAAATCATCTCTGCCCTCAGTCTGTCATCCTGTAGGCTATGTTATTTACTAGCACAGCTAATGTTAACTTGGCAATTACCCATTACCCATTACCTATGTTAAAAATCAAGCTAAATAGAAAGCTCTCTGTCTGCAGCCTTAAAATCTGGCACATTGTTGTAAACTCAGCTGCTGGCTGAGACAAACCAGCCTCCTCCTTCTACCAGGTAACGTTACCTGCAGGCAGTGAATAACAGCCAAGGGGAGGAGGAATGATACAGACTGAGTTTTTATTCTTTCTAAATGTCTCTCATTATTATGATGGAAACGGTAATGTGTCTGCTCTAGAAACAACATTTAGCTGTATTTAAAATATTAAATTCTAATCCTATAAACAACCAGGTTTTAATATGCACACTTCAATATATGTTTATTTATTGCAAGTCATATGTCATCATCTATATAACAATGTTATCGCACATTGAATATTTTCCTCATACCGTGCAGGCCTACCTCATGCCTGTTGGGTCTGGTCTTACCAAATAACTGTCACCAAATAATAGTAAAGTATCGATAGTGGTATCGTTAAAAAGTCACATCATTAAGCAGTCTCAATAAGGGTATCATTATCAAAAATTAATGATCTCCATCCCTGGCATGAAGGCGTGTCAGAAGGACGACGTCTGGCTGCTCTGCTACCTCACCCCGTCCATCTATACCGACACAAACACAGATCCAGTTCTAAATGTTTCTATCTCGGTTCAATTCCCAGATGAGACGCTGCGGCGCGTCTGGCTGCTCAACATGATCGTAGCTGTCATCTACTCCACACAGGTTGCTGATCAGGACTCACCTCTGCAGAACCTTTAGTCTGGTTCTGCTGGTTCTGTTCAGTAAACAGGTCTCTCTGTGTTGCAGCTGCAGGAGCTGATGTGTCACATGATGATATGGAGCCTGGTGATGTTCAGGAAGGACTCTGTGCTCAACATCCTCAGTGAGACACTCTCAAAGAACACCTGTCCTCACGTCTTTCACCTGTGTCCACCTGTCCTTGCGTCGTCTTTTTCTTTATGTGTCCACAGTTTAGTCTCTAGACTAGAAGACCTCCGAGCAGTACAGCACCTGGCAGCTGTTCCTGGAGACCATCATCCCCATCCTGCAGAACCTTAAATATAAAGGTGAGTGGTGTCCAGGAAAGGGTCCCTGACCTCCAGTCTGATCAGTCCTCTGATTCCTTTGTCTTTGTGTTCCTAGAACACCCAGAGGCCTTGTCCTGTCTGCCTCACTGACTGCATTTCCTTTGTGCGTTTCTTTTGTAAGTTGCGATATAGGTTTTAAATTACATTCATAATGGTCTTAAAAAGGTTTTTAATTTGACCAGGTGAAACCTGCAGAAACCCTGATATTGTTCCACTACCTTGTCTACCTGACTTTGACAATTTGCACAGTGTGGAACTTCTTTATTAGCTATCTTTATTTGCATATGATTCCATAAAACTCCACATTTAAAGCTCCCTTTTAGTAAAAGTGCTGCTGATGGAATAAAATTATGCATAGTCGCTTTTTCCACAAAACACAGTAAAGTAGTAAAAGTAAATTTTATTTAGCTCAAGATTCAAGTTATTATCACTTAACACCAAAAAATCTAATTAAGAATCTATAAATAGAGAATGTTCAACATTATTGCAAAAAAGAATGACAACAAATTGATTATCAAAATTGTTGCTGGTTTTATCTGATCAAGCAGTCAATTACTTTGTCTATTCAGCGTTATGCAAGATGTGCCTTATTTTGTGTCTATTAAATGTGGAAATGACGGAAGAGAGAACTTCAATTGTAATAATGGAGTTGTGTTTGTATTTTTGAGGACTACTATCTGAAAATGAGAATTTTGTAAATTTTAAGTCTATCATAATTAATTTTTGTCAGTAGATTTCCCTCAGAGTATAAGTTGTGCACAATTACATTTATTGAGTAAAGAATAAGTGGAATTTAATTTTAATAAGCATCAGTGAATCAATGTAATTTAGTATGTAGGAGTAAGTTTTACTCAAAAATATTATTTCCACTACTATAAAAGTTTGAGGTAATCAGTTTCCACAAATATTTTGAGTATTCTGAACTTATTTGAGTTTACAGTGTACACGAATCCTGGGGGTAGCAAACACTATTTGAGCAGCTACTTTGTCAGAAATGCAACAGAAGAGCAAATGGTGTATCGGTATTCAGTGCAGCCAAACAAACTCACATTGGTTTAATCTAGTAGTCAGTCAATAATTGGTCTTTTTCCATTATCATGAGCAATCACAATATGAGTTCTGCAGGAAAACCTGCAACTCTTTGTCAAACAGCTCACTGTAGCTGTTCCTTCTTAAAACTGACCAAAAAAACCCCATCTTGTTTTGTTGATGCGTTTTTGATCACTGACGGCGCTAGCTGCAGTGACAGACATTGCATTTCTTGCTTTACAATAAAAGCCACCCCAAGTTTGACAGGTGAATGCTCTTAAAGAGGTCATATAATGCTTATTGGCTTTTTTCCCTTTAATTTATTGCGCTATATCTTTTTTTTTGTGCATGTAATAGGTTTGTGAAAAGGCCTTGGCAGAGGCCACCCCAAAGGGAGTTACCCTCTCCAAGAGAAAACACTGCTCCTGATCTACCTAGAACAGTTCGATTGTGGTCTAGCCATTATTTCCGTAACCTATCTGCACCAATATGTAACACGCGTAAAAATGCTCACCTAGCAGCTAGTGTGAGCATGTCCTCAAAAACACTGGTGAAACACACAGAGCTGCAGCACACAGTGACAAGATCGCTGCCTCAGCTCACCTCCACCTTCCCTACTGAATGCTAGATGCAAGTGAATAATAAAATCCAACAGTAGTGAGATGCTTCATTCCATAGCTAAAACGGAGCATCCAAAACACAGGGTGAAAAGAGCTGCTTTTAGCAGTGTGCAGTATGACAAAAAAAATTTTGTTTTTTGAAAATGAAACAATGTAAACCTGTTCTAGTACGACCCCTAAATATAATTATGAACCTGAAAATGAGCATAATATGACCTCTTTAATGACACGCAGCAGGAAATGTTGGGGTAGCATGAGCAGAAATTTAATACAGCCCTGACAAGGTGTTAGGAGAGTGAACAGCAAGCAGTGGGGCTGATATCAGTGAGATATTATTACAAAAAGTATCTCTTAAATACAAGCTGTGAATCGCATAAGTAGGCAATTTAAATTTAAATCCAATGTGGCGATGGCGGCCTCCGTCATTTACAATGAAAACTACTGTATAGAGTGGTAATTACTAAATTTAAATACATTGAGTGCTATTGTAAACCAAAAATTGCGTTTGATTTCATGAAAATCTTAAAGATTATAACTTTAAAGGTTTAATTCCTCTGTTCCAGCTTCCGCACCTGACTTCTCTACATGAATGAGACCGTCCGCTCCATGTCATTGGCATACTCAATGGCCATCCACTCTAATCTATCCTAGGTCGTTAGCCCTGTCTGCGAGGCTAATCATCATCTCCTCTGGCTCAAGTTAGCCAAAGAGAGAGCATCACCAGAATGAGACAGTTAAATATTCATGTCCCACTGTGGTGTAATATCCTCCTCAATGATGTTTGAACCTTGTGACCCGAGGTAATCAGCAGTAATCACACGGTCACGCCAAACAGTGATAAATTTGATCTGTAGATGGTTGAGTCTGATGAGCTTTTGACACCGCTGAGTGCCGTGCACCAGGCAAAAGCTCAAACTATGATCGCCACATCCAGCACACACAAACCCGACGCTCAAAGGCAGCGTTCCCGATGACAGACAGTTCATTTCACCCCCAGGCATGTAGGTATGACATCACTCGATTAATAATGGAGCAATTAATTATGACCTATTAGATTGATGAATTAGATTAGATAGAGAAGAGGAATGTAGCCATGTGATAATATTACACTAGGATACATTAATGACTTCTTGGGGAATGAGGTGGGGCGAGGGGTGTAGAATAGAATTTATATGTGCCAGTTTGGAAGGACATTCAGTCAGCTATCTAATTATATCAATGATAAATGGTGTTATTGATATGACAGTGATTCCATACCCCAACATGGTAATATTCTGCTGTTATGATGTGATGACACTGAAACTTGTGGATCTATATTGTGAGACAGTGATGTCTCACATTGTGACAGCAGACACCATCTTAAATGAAAGTTTCATATTGATGATACACTTAGCCTCATGGAAACCACTGGTGCATTCAAGGTATCTTTGAAGCAGCTGTGTGGAGGGTTTTTGATGCATGAAGACCTTATAGGACTTTTAAATATTTATGTAGTTGTTACATCGCACTAAAAAATCAAAGATGCTTCCCGTGACAAACAATTTAAAATTTTTTAACTAATCTCTAGTGGTAAAAGCGATTGATTTGTCTTCACGTGTCAACACATTTGAACTAAAAATTGCTGCTTAAAACAGGGTATAAATGACTTCATATGAAACTATTAAATGAGTTTTATGTATGTTTTTATTCTACTAGAGAAAAGGGTAAAAATAAACTTGACTCATCAAGCAAAGTGTTAACACATCCCACTGGCATTTTTTCTTGACATCATGGCAATCACTGCTGTCCCCAAGTTCTAACTGAAGTAGCTGTGTGGAAGGTTTGTAATAGATAAACACATTATGTGGCTTCAAATATGAATGCAGTTATTCTGTGTGAAGACTAAAGAAACAAAGGAACTTGCATTGATCAGCGCAAGCTTACACAAAGCCCTGTGCTGCATTCCACTGACATCTAGTGTCAGATTTGTGAACTGAGATAACGCACTGTGTCTGACCCTGAGCAGGTGTGTGTCTGTGTAAACACCCAGAAACACACACATTATCCACTTGCCCATACATCAGTGTAGTCTTATTGATCTGCTCGATGTGACCTTGAATGATCAGACAAGTGGAAGCGCCACGTTGGAATGAAACCCATCCATCCCCTCTGTCTGCTATCTGCCGCTGTAATGACTTGAGGGAAGACGGGGAGGGAAAGGAGCCCATTGAGATGGGCTCCTGAACCAGTCAGCTCTGCAGCGGCCTTATGTCGTAGCCAGCCTTCCCTCCAGGCACAGTCTGTTCTGAGTAAAGGACAAGAAGTGGGTCAGTCTGTCTGTGATGCAAAAGATGAGACGTGGGCTGGGTAACATTGTATATAGAATCATATAGATAGATGGAGCTCAATCCTTAGCAGGATTATGTAAGTGGAGTTGTTCCCAGGATAGCCCCACACTGAATATGGAACATAGTGTATTAAAATGATAATCAGTAGATGAATGATGAAATATATCCTCTTGGGGCGAAAGATGAAGAAGAGCCATGCTCCGGGGCCTTATGGAAGAGAGTTGGGTGTGTTTCATCCTCTCGCATGCAGAATCTAACAGGATATGTAAAACATTTCCCCTGCAGCTGAAACATGACTAGAACAGTTAATAATGATGATTTTATCCTCATTTCAAATCACTTTCATGACTGCAGACATCAGCTCATAGTGTAAAAATGTCCCTGTGAATTTTTATCCATGATGTAAAGACTGGGAGGGTGGCACAGGCCCGTTTCTAATCCAGGATCACTAACACTTTGTATTTACCATAGACATGACTGAAATGTGTCTCTAAATACATTCATTCTCTGCTACACTGCAAATACCTTTAACTTTACTACATTTATTGGAGAGATACAGTAATTGGCTGCTTTTCAGTTTAAGATTTCTTATACAAAATAAATGGTCACCTTGTGAACTATGATGCAGTAGAGCTTCATCTACATCTTATTAGTTTATGGTCAACAAATCACATGAAAAGACCAAAAACAGCAATGAATTGATTCTACTACAAGTATTGTGTTTCCAAAGCCTGATATACCTCTTTTCCATAGGGCTCCATTGTTCACAGCCTTTTGACTCAATCCCACACACACTGTCCTGCTGCCACAGATCCTCACTAGAGGATCAAATGTGTAGTTATCCGCAGGAAATGCAGTATTTACTCCAGTTGGAGTAACATTTTCTAAAATCTACAGTGTCCAGCTGTTTGAGGTATTTACTCAGCCTTTTTCTTTAAGTCTATTTACAGTGTTTGTCATCCATCATTTAAGATTTACATCTTCAGTAGGGACCAATGGGCTTGGGGCTGAGTGCCACAGTGGATAAGACACATGCCTTTGGCGTGAGAGACCTGGTTGCAAATCCACTGTGAGACACCAATATGTCCCTGAGCACGACACGTAACCCCTCGTTGCTCCAGAGGCGTGCAACCTCTGATATTTAGCAATTGTAAGTCACTTTGGATAAAAGTGTCAGCTAAAAATGTAATAATGCTTCATTATATATAGACATTCTGCCTAAATGATAAAATAACTTTTGGTTCTTGTAGCTGATTTCACACTTTTATGTAAGTAGCAGTGAATGCAAGATTTTTACTTAGAGTAGCTAAGTAAAAAATATCTAAATGGGCATCTGATGACTGACCATAGAAATCAATCAGCCCCAGTGAAAACATTTTTTAATAGAAGTTACTTCAATAAGTAAGTCTTGTTAAAGTATGGGCATATTGTCTTATCTTTATTTTTTGACTTATGTCTCCTTCACACCTCTACTGTCTGAAATGTAATTACAGTGAATGCTGCACATGCACTACTTACAGTGTTTTCTAAAACAGACATTTTGCTCCTGACAAGCCCAAGTGAGACACGTTAAGTCCAAAATGAGAATAAATTTAAAAAGGTTTTTTTTTTTTTGAGAAAAGGTTTTATAGCCCATATTGAGCAATAACGAGCGGTACAGTCATGCAGGCCCACAGCAATACACAGACACATGCACACTCCCCTCTGCCTCTTCATCATAGGATGTGACACCTGACGGTCCATTAGTTCCCAAAGTGCTATTCTATTTTATGAATATCTCTCCTTATAGAATATTTAGACTCTGTGTGTTTCCCTCCGCTTGTCAACATGGGATGCATTATTCATGTTAATGTGCCATTATCTGACGCTCTGCATGATGTAACGCAGCCATTCCCTGGACCCGCACCCACAAACACATCCAGTGACCTTATGAACTGTGTACTGCCATCACCCTGCCTGCAGCGCTGAACCAGCTCTGCTTCATATAATACAATGAGCGAGAGGAAATTTGTACCTTGCAGAGGCTTTATTGCACAATTAAGATGTGTGCTTACTAAAAGCATAGCTACATTGAAGATAACAAAAGATTTGAGGTTTTAACACAGCTTGGGTGCATCAATAACTGTGCACCTGCAACACCAGCTTTTAAGAAAAAGATAGAGAGCAGCAGAGTGAATTTAACCAGCTTTTAATTATGCAATTAAAAAGGTATGTCTGTGTTTGAGATAGAGTGATGTATCCTAACTGTATGCTTCAATTTAAGAGAGATATGACACAAGGGAGAAAAGAGAGGGAATTTGAGTTAACAAGCCTTTGGTGCAATTAAAAGATAAGTCACAGCCTGCCTGCATTTGAGATAGAATGAGTGAATGATTTAGAGTTATAATATGCCTTTTGTGGTATGCCTGAGTTTGAGATAGAGAGAAGAAAGGGAAAATAGACTTTTAACAAGCTACAAGAAGGTAAGCTTACAGAACACACATGTTTGAGATGGGGAGAAAGTAGGAGAAAAAGGGAGTAAAGTGGGACACAGGGTACATTTAAAAAACATTTTTTTGGGGGGGGGTTAAAATACACTTATTTGTTGTCTTGCAGTTGAGTTAGATGAGAAGATTGTCACCACTCTTATGGGACAAATATGTAGCAGTTGGTTAGTTTAGCTTAACTTACCGTTGAGTAAAGACTGGTAGCAGAGCGAACCAGATGGCCTAGCTCAGCAAAGGTAACAAAAATCTACCTAACATCACCTCTGAAGTTCACCATTTAACAGATTTGTTACATGTTTTACAGGTACAGGTGGATTTTGTCACCTTTGGATTGAGCCAGGCTAGCTGTTTCCCCACCTTTGATGTCTTTATGCTATGCTAAGCTAACCAGCTGCTGGCTCAATCAACATATCTACTGTACAAACATTAGTATCGATCTTCTCACGTAACTCTCGGCAACTGAATATGTGTATTTTTTTATTCCTTTAAGCTAATAATAACAATTTAGGTATGGTATTCGAAGGTAGAAGTGGTGTTTCAAAATAAAATAAAACAGGGCAAAGAAGAAAATTCAGTAGACTGCTCTGCCCTTAAGTGTGAATGTCTGCGCTGCACTGAACTTTCAACTTGTCAGAAAAGTGTCTTGCAGTGCATGCTGGGATGGCGGCCACCATCCCCACCACCCTGACAAGGATTAGACAGGTGGAGAAAATTAAAGACTGAAACCGTCTTCTCAGTCATCAAACATAAATATTGTTGCTTTGGAAAATGGTGTGCACTTTCTATTTGACGAGCCAATAAATGAAAGGCTTTTCAAAACTAATTAACGTGAAGGCTTGGCTGTTCCACGATATTGACAGTGGCTTTATAGGCTGGTGTGGGTTGATGCACAGGTTATTTTTAAGATACCAGACAAGCATAATGCATAATTTATCACACCAAAGGATAACCCTCCCAAGCTGGTGAATAAAGGAAGTAATAAGGGCAGCGAGGTGTGCAGCTGAAATGACTGATAATGCTTTACAACCGATTCTAAATAGAGTAGATGAAAAAAAAAAAGTCCTGTTTGCACATAATCTTAAAGGGAAGTGTAATTATCTGTCAGCCAATCAACACCTAGCACCCACTTCCAGTGTCTGACCTTGCTGGACTCGTAACCATGGAAATTTTTGTCTCTTTCTCTGATAGAGCAAGGCCCGGTCATACAAAAACCTGTTTGTGTGCATGTGTGTATGTGTGTGTGTGGAGATGAACAACAAACAAGAACAGTTTTCTATGTCTCTCTCACCGGGGCACCTTGGAAACGGGTCTTATCCTGCCTTTTATGGCTTACGATACTGTGTCCTAATAAGAAACATGCGAGGATGATTAACCACTACCCCCATGCCCACACACACACACAAACACACACACACACACACACACACACTTATTCTGCCTGTTAGCAAATGTTCTTTTCACACACAGATCGGATAAATATGTGAAAATGACAGTATTTGTTTTTGTTTCATTTGGGATCTGTTATGACAGTCTGCATAAATAATGCATCTTCAGGAAACACTGAAATATTTACAGAACACATATTGGCAGGATCTGGCATTGGATGGCGAGTGTGTGTGTGCATGTGTGTGTGTGAGGTTGTTTCTTTTAACATTATTTCAGCTACGTACCGTGCCTTGAAGTGAGCCTGCCTTTAATGAGAGCTACTGCTTACAGAGGCAGACAAGCTTTAGTTCGCGTTCCCAGAGGCATTATCAGTTATTGACAGCTGGTGAATGCGGCACTCAATTTAAGTAGACTATCCTGTCAGGCTGGCATTTGATGGACAGTTTAGAGACTCTAGGGTTGTATAAAGCCTACCTTACATTACAATATTTATCTTATTGTTGGTAAAAAGTTAAAAGGACTCAGCAATGAAACTGAGGGACTTTTGAACATGAAACGTTTTTTTTTCTACTGTGCTGAATTTAGACATTGAGAAATTAATGAAAGTATTCTTAATCTGATTGATTTTTTTGTACTTTATGGACAAAAACTTACCTTCCAAACTAAATAAGATATATATAATATCTTTATAATACTTCTAATACGCAATCTTAATTGATCAAAATAAATAATGTGATAAAAAGCATAAATGTAAAAAAGAATAAAAGAACAATTATGGAAACAATCACGGTAAGAATAAAGTAGCTAGATAGAAGGATTAAAGAAACTGACAATAAAATAAGCTCCAAAAGCGAATGGTGTGGAGCCCCCACATGTAATGTCTGCTGATGATGATTTTGCAGTTTGTAACATGTGCTTTCTGTTTGTTTTTTAATCTCCCAACCCAATCCGAGATAACCCTGTTGACATTATCTGGGTTATTTTTTCAGACCTTTGAAAGCTCCCCCCAGAGAAACATTAAACATCATACAACCGTATTGCCAGGCTGAGCAGTAGGCCTACTCCTCTTAACGAGTATACTAACCTTTGTAAGTGAAATGGGTGGATTGCCCCTTTAATAGCCTCCATTCTTTTAGGATTACCACCTACTCAGCAACAGTGAGGTTGGCCACTGGTGTCACAAAGGTGAGGGACATTTATTTTTTGGCCATTACCTTGAGCATGGGGTAATTGTAACTCTGGGCATTTTTGAAAAACGTTGGGTGGCTTAGAGGTACTTTGCAGAAGACAAGGGTTTATGGCGAGGTCACTCAAGAAAAGTTTGAATCACTTCAAAAGTACCTGTGGCCAAACACCAAAACGTCCTTCAGACTAAACAAACTTCAAAGGGATAATATCGAGACAGGTGCAGAATGCGCCAGGAGGGAAACTGACAACAGCTGCTAGACCGAGGCAGTAAATATATAGGCAGTCTTAATCTGGCTTTCATATAATACCACAAAATATTTCTTTAGGGCAGTAGTGAATCCATGGTACCCAATAAGGAGTGGCTAATGCTTTAATCTCCTGCGGCATATTTTCTCTTTAAATATTTTTTCCTATAGTTTTTTAAAGTTTTGCTGTGATTGCTTACATTGTGTGTCTTCTTGTCTTCCCTGTCCTGTAGTTTTATGCTTCTCCTTCTGTCGCTTTCCGTGGAGAGTCTGGATTTGTGTTTGCAAGCCACCTACTACCCACATGTTCCTGCGCTGCTACAATTATTATTCATATTCCTATTATTGCTGTCATTAATATTGTATTAATTAATATTAATATTATCATTATTAGTGCTATTATTCATTTTCATTTATATATGTACCACTACCACCATTACTACTATATCTGTATCTATGTCTGCCCCTGCTGCTCTACGAGTTTTTGCCACTGTTGCCAAGCGCTTGCTCATGGTGGGAATTGTTGGGTCTCTGTAAATAATATAATATATTACAAGGAGTATGGTCTAGACCTATATGAAAAGTGCAGTGAGATCTCCACTTCATAACACAACGTATTAATGTTATGAATTGGCGCTGTATAAATAAAATTGAATTGGTTGATGTGATGGCAGAAAAGTGTTTTCTCTTTTTCTTCTAACCTTTCATTCAAGTAATAGAAGAAAATAGTACTATAAGTATTTTCATAAAAGATTAAAAAGAGATCATTTTCTGCCATCACAGGTGACACAACTGATTCACTAACAGTGTAGATATGGGTTTGAAACTGACAAACCTCATTATAAACCTTGTTACTAAACTGCATGAGCAAAACGATTTGAATCATTTGTGAATCATTTGTGAAGACAGGTTATGGGTTAACATACACATGTCACACATGGTATATATTTTTTTTTCTCCATCTACACGCATGCTCAGTGTCTCCGTTCATCTGATTCACATCAGCAGCAGCGCTTGAGATCAAGCAGTCCGACAGCACATGGATCCCCAGTGAGACGAGCGGGCGCTGCGGCCAGCGGGTAAGACTGAAGTCCTTCAGCGGTTGTAAACTCTGTTAGAGTGAAAAGAGGAGGCTGCAGTTGTTGAGAGAAACACGAGAAACGGAGTCGCTGTAGATGAAGTGCGATAGAGAAAAGTGTGAAATGACCGAGGCTGCATGGCCGCGATGAGTCACTGGTGACCAGTGCTGGCGGTTAGTTTGTGTCTGTGCCATGCCTTCTGGTTCTGGGTGTTTTGAAAAGGATATGTGACCAATCATATCAAAATCTGACGTTTTCCCGTTTTATTGCGAGCTATTGGCATAAAAAAAGCAAATGTGAAGCCAAATCATTACTGTGGGGCAAAGAAAGCCTGTTGTTGTGTTTTAGGGTTCAATTAGACAAATACAATGCTAGAATTTACATTTTCTACTGGGCTCCATCTGGATTTAACTGACCCGTGAGTCAGGAGGAAAGTTAGGGAAAACTTTGTAGTACCATGGACAGCGCTCATCTTAATTAGCTCAAATGGGACAGAAAAATGTACAGTATGTTCATTCCGCAGCGTAGGATACAGTGCCAAAGGGGGGGGCGGGGGTCTGAAAACCATTTGTAAGCCATATGAGAAAATAATAAATAAATGGCCTAAATCACAGTAGTGGACCTATTCAAGATTATTGAGTTTGGTAATGCACTTTAGAACTTAATCCATCATATAGCCCACACAATATACTCTATACTTAAGTAAAAGTACAACAAAGTATTATCAGCACAATGTACTTTAAGTATCAAACAAACAGTATTAATTTAGCAGAATAAGTGTCACATCGGGGTATTATATCTGCCATTGGATTGTTAATACTAATACATCATGATTAATGGGGATTTATTTGATTTGGTGGTAGATTATTGTACATTTATATGTACATTTTGCCTCTTTAGTCCTCCAACAGAAATTAAACCTTTATAGATGTTTTTGTAATGTAATGTTATGTAATGTCTCTTTGGTGGAAGTGCCAACAACTCATACACATCTGACACATGACTGGCATTGAGCCACAGCTAAACACTGCTTTTTTAACAGATGAGTGAGTGGAATAAAATATTTCTTTACCAAAGCAAAGCTTTTTAATTTGCCAAGACAAAGGCCTCTTAACTTAACTCAACTAGTGATCATGATTGACTACAGATGGTAGCTGCTTTGTGCCCACATAAAAAAGAGTTTGTTTGACAGCATTTATTGGATTGATTAATCAAATGGTAAAGTCCAAGGAGCTCAGCGACGATCTGGATAAGAGGATGGTAGATTGACACAAGTCAGGAAAGTCTCTTGAAGCCATTTCTAAACAAATGCAGATTCAAAGATCATCGGTTCAAACAATTGCACATAAGTACAAGTTATTGGGAGGTGTAGCCATTTTGCCAAGGTCTGGAAAAAATACGAACTGAAAGCTGTCTACAGTACAGCAAGTTTTACATTGCCATGGACTAAAAGGCTGCCGTCCAAGAAAGAAGCCCCTGCTCCAAAATGTCCAAAAACTGTTTGGCCACAATGACCATTTTCTTGTTTATTTTCTGTTAAATTTGTATGTTGTACAATCTTTCTGCCCCAGAACAGAAAACAGCTCTAAGAAGTCATTGAAAGCCCAATATTGCCATGACATTCATGTTCATGATGAGTGTATTTAAACTTCTGACTGCAACTGTATTTAAAAGCACAATTAGAAAGGAAGTCATGAAGTTTTTCATTGAAATTATTATTCATTCACTCTCCCGCCTCCTTTTCCTGCAAATTCACAATTCTAATGATGTTGACATCCACCATGAATAAAACTAGAAAGGTCAGAGCAAGCTAAGCCAGACAAAATTTAATGGGATGTCAATACTATAAAAATTAGGTTTTAAGTTGATGAAGTCTGGCCACACTCTGCATTCTTGTTTGAAGACAATGTAATGCTTTGTAAATGCTGTTTCTAAAAGCTTTACTCAATAAGGTAAAAGCACTTAAAATCACAGGTAATTTAGAGCTCATTCATTCTATTTATCTGTTGGAATAAGCTTTCTTCAGCTTGGTGCTACTACACACAGGTTATTTTGTTAAAGAATAAGAAGTTTACTTTCTTGTGTTTTGTTATTTTTGTTTATATCCCCGCAATTTCGGGTTACAAGGAGACCTGGGCATGTAAACGCAAATCACATGATCTCACAAACAGCTTGTTTAATTGGACAGAATTTGGTGTCTGGTATGTTGCCATGGTGCATGGTACAAAGCTAAGATTACCTGAGCACCACATTCTCCTTCAGAGAATTTCAGGGTTATGTTTCAAATTGCAGTCAGGTTAAACGTACTGTATAGGACAGACTGAGATCGGGCATGTGTAGCCGCTTAGAGAAGCAATTTGAAGGCAGAGAATGAAAGAAATCAATCAACCAGCCTCAGGAGAATAACAACAGAGGGACCTGTGTGCATATGAGGAAGAAATGTGTGCATGGACTTGCAGTTGTATGACTCATCCGTGGGTGGTAATAGAGCCATCTCGGGGCCACGGTAGCCGTCAGTCGTTCACATGCAGAAACAACAACTGGGGCAACCTGACAACACAGGCCAAGATTTATAGAGAAGCGGGCTTTTATTAAGGGAAATCCATATTCAGCAGATAAACAGTGTTTGTGTTACAACATCCGAGCAGCTGACATGTACACATATGAATCTGGACTCCAAATATGTAATACCCACAGTGTGAATCTGTATCTTTTACTGTAGGTGTACAAGGTGTGTAAGGTGTGATGGCTCTGTGCCCTGAGGCCTGTGTCTCTGGCTCAGGAGGAGAATCCTCCGGCAGTGAGGTGAGCCTCAGTTTCCCTGGGTTCAGTGTAATTTAAAAGAAGAAAAAATGTACAACAATAGATGTACAAAGGACGTCTACTGTAATTTGCTTTGGAAATGCTTTGGATAAAATTTCACTTGGAATATTTTGTATGTACACAGTACCAGTGAAATACTTAGTACACTGTACTTAGAATGTAAAAGGAGTGAACAAGGTGAATTTTCATTTTATAGACTACATACCCCAGACTTACCGTATAATAAGGGAGCCGTTTGGCCATTTGTACCATCACTTAGGTAACGGTCATTATCTCAGCTGGTAATGACACGGCAAGGCATAAAAGCTATTCAAGGTTTTTCTCTAACATCTGTTTTGATTGTTAGACAGATCCAACATTGGATCTCAAAACTAAGAAAATATTTTGTATGTCATTATTAAATTAAAAACAATTATACCACAACTAATTTCATCAATTAGCCTCAAGTTGCACCTCTCATGTATTAACATTAGCATTACATTAGAGTCACAGAGCTAAGCATCCATTTCTCTGAAAGATAAATACCCAAAGAAAAACCCAGAAGGTCATTTAACAATTAAAAGAATATTCCGTCCTCTGCATGATAAAAACATTTTTTTCCAGAGTCATTCAGAACAGCAGTAAATATTGTTATTTTAGTGTTTTATTGATACCCCATATATACTAAATAATTAAATTATATTTTGCAGGCTGTAATCTGAAGTGTTAACTAGGCTTTCTTCAAACGTGAAGGAGAGATGCAGGCAAATGTAATGACTTTGGAATTTGATCCCTTTGGGTGCAACATCCTTCTAGGCGGGGTCTAGCTGTCTTCAGTTCGGGGTTCGTTCCTATCTTCACCACTTCTACGAGGACTGCTCGTCCTCCATGTGGGAGAGAGACCCGGAGGATCGGGGGTTCGTCCAGAGCCAGAGGTCAAACTTGTGGTGGAACTCAGCAGTCTGGAAGGTAAAGCAACTACAGGCTCCATTCTGTTTACATTGCTCACCATCATAAAAACCTTTCAGATCACTGTCTTTCAATTAAGAGCTTGAAAAAAGTTTTCAAAAGCAGGAGAGCCTATTTGGAGAAAGTAGTGGAGAAAGTAAGGAAGAACAGTTTACAAACATTTCATTAAATACGTTGTTCAAATCAAGCCAAACTAACATGGTAATTTATTTAATTTGAAAACATGGCCATCACCATTACAAGCTATAAAAAATCTAGCATTTTATCATATTATTCCCACCCTGACTTGAAGGAAAAGTGCATAAAACTTTTAACCTTTGGTTGAGTTTAGGATATTTGGGGTTTTCTCTAAATCTTCTTATAGCACATTTACAGGTTTAAATACTTATTATATAATATTGATTATATTATAGTAATATTATATATTATAGTGCACTCTATAGATATTAACATAACATTGTTTTTATTGTCCCAAATAATCATCTTTAAACAAAAGCTGCTCTGCATATTATGTTCACTCCCTTGGACTGTAACTATAGTGATGTTACTATGACTGACTGACTTGAACTGGATCCGTCATTAGTCCCTTCCATGGTAACGGGACCAATCAATTCAATTGATTAAGTTCTATTTTGAGGCTTACTGCAATGGGCTTCACCAATGTGATAACTTGCTCTGATATACTCATGTAATATAGTGCATACAGTGCATTAGAAAGTTGTCTCTGCATGATAAACTGCAAGCAGTGGTGTGGTGGTATTTGTAAAGGTGAGGGATTGCATGTGAGCCCCCTACCAATTTGGCAATTTGTATTTTTTTTCTGCATCACAAACAACAAAATGACCTTTCCTAACAAGAAGTGAAGAGCACTGAGCAAAGAGTGTACCCTATAGAAAAAAAAGAGCAGGATTGCACAAATTACCACTTGTTTCTATCTCTGTCTCACTATCACTCCAGGTGTCCTTGGCCCTGGGTCTCCTCATCCTGACTGCAGGTATTGCCAGCCTCTCAGTCGGTTACTCCACTCCCCATAAAATTGAGTCATTCGGAGAGGGAGACCTGTTCTTTGTGGACCCCAGGGCAGTCAGCTTCAACAGGGGGTTGCACCTCAGCACTGCTGCCGGGATCGGGCTCTCCTGTCTTGGTTCGGCCCTGGCGGCAATGGGGGCTGTCGTTTGGATCCTCCCCCGGGCCAACTTTAAAGAGAGGCTGTTCCACAGACCGGGGGAAGGAGGACGTAGAGGAGAGGCTGGCTCAAAGTGGAGGGGATTCAGGGTTCCAGGGGATGTGGTCACTAAGCCGCCAGGTATAGAGGAAGGGAAGGTACCTGTCACACTGTCGAAAGTGGAAAATGTGCAGCCCACTTCTTAAAAAAAGATCATTGCTGAGCTACATGATGTAAAAGCTATTGTTCTAGTCCTGGGGCCTCATTTACCTGGTCTTATTATTGTTTTGGATCTGTTTTAGCATGCAAATTGTTCAAATGGAGGTTTTGTGACCTGGATATCACAGTTAGAGATATAAAGGTCTCTACAAGATTTAAAATGGCGAGGATCCGCTCAACGATGCAAAATTAATATGTATGATTGTTCCATGTGGAGTTCAGCTTTGGTGAAATTTGTCAGACGACTTTGGGCTGTTGACCAATTGCAAGCCATCTTGACAGAGCTGACTTTTGAGGGGACAGAGAGCCGGAGTGTCTAAGATAGCGAATGTCACATTGTGGTGTGACTGCCACTTAAGATATAGACGAGGTGCTTTAAACACAGGATTTAAAAACACAACTTGATCTGAAGAGATAATACATTTTTGTAAATCCAAATTCAAATCTGTAAATGAGGCCCCAAGACTCGTGACCTTGTGTCTCTCTGAAACACCTCACACTACAGGATAGGGATATAGTTGTTGACCACAGACTGTGTTGTGCAGTGCTCTAGTCTTATATTTTAAAAATACAGTGAGTAATGTCCACTTCAACTCTCAAAGAGAACAGAATCCTAATGACTGATGGTAGAAAATGATAATGTTTTTACCTCCCCCTTTGATAGTGTTGTATTTTTGCTCAAAATGTTTTATCAATATTTTTTTTAAAAGTACTAGTAATAAGGCAAGGTGTTGATACTGCATGAATCACATAGAAAACACAATGTTCTCATTCATACATACATACACACGGATCACAGGACATTCAGGAAGGTGTTCACATGTAGAAAGGATCATTAACTATTCTGTATCTACATGTTCACATTCCTCCACTAATGCTCAGCCCACTGAGTTCAACACATGTACAGTCACTTGCACTCATCCCCCACACACCCACACAAGTAAGAATTCGTGCTCCATTGACAATATCACCTATTTTCTCCCCACTGTAATCTGGCTGCGTAATTGCCGCCAATCTGTGTCTCCAGGCAACAGTTGGACTTCAAGAGCTCTATTTTCAACTCTGAACAAAGACTCTGCCCTGATTGGAGCAGCACCTCCCCTGTCTTTATTTTCACACCAATCAGATTTTTTTGTGTGTGTTTACGGGCATAATGTTCACAGCAGTGGCGTAGTAAGAGAGGTGGATGAATCTGCACTGACACCTTAGAGGCTACTTTGTTCATCCAGTTTAGAGTCAGAAAATTGTCCTGATTGGATTCCACTGGATGTTATTGTTGATGTTTCATTGTTTCATTGTGTTATTGGCTATGATGGAGATAATGGAAAGAAATGACCATCGTGTCACTAGTGCAAAATAAATAAACATCTGATCTGCATATTTGAATGTGTAAGGCTTTGTTAGTGTTTGGTTCCATTTTATAAATCTGTCCCACCATGGCAAGAATATGAACCTATTATAACCAGGAATAGGTTTGATATTCATCCTCAATGAAATGGTTTCTTTGTAATGAAAATAGAAAGGGTTACCTGTGGGGCTGAGGAATAACACCCAATTCCGAAGGCTCATTCAGCTTTAGGGTGCTTTAAGCTACTTTTACTTGATTGTTTAATTGATTTAATTTATATGCATACTGTTAATTTTTAGTTTTTATGCTCTTTTAAAAAGTGCATAATGCAGCTTTAACACTTTTCAAGACTAAGAGAACTGCCAGCATGCTGGTGCTAGCGGCTCTCTGGCTTAGGATGAGCAGACAGTCCTTGGTTTTGGTGGCCTGTATCCGTCTGGAGTTGTATAAGGTGTATAGACTGTATAAGGTATTAACAGACCTGATTGCCGTCAACGAGAGCATGCAGCATGTTAAAGCTATATCGCCCAGTCTCTTCACATCTACAGCTGCTTATATCTGGATCAAACTGACATAACGCCAAATAAACATCATTTAATGTCCATGGTAACAGCAAAGGTATGTCTTTGTGATACTTTAACGTTTCTTTTAACGGAATAGTCACAATTGTGGTCAATAAGTCACAATCCTTTTTACCTGTTGAAATACCTTTAAATGGCCTAAACAACACATGTAATGCATTATTTAACTTGAAGTGATTGCAGCCTCTACTTATTGACTGAAAGGTCGATTCTGCCTCAAAATTACTTTTCATTCAGAAGAGTTATATTTGACAGATTATAAAACCGAAATTGTCCAGCTTTTTTTATTTCATATATAATAACATTATATTTTTTAATGACATACTGACCACCAAACCAAAAATGTCCTTGGATTTAATTTCAGAAATCTGGTCATGTTACTCTGGCTCTACTTAAGGACAACAGTTGTGTGAGCTAAATGCTAATGTCCTCACAATGACAATGTTACAGTTTTTTACAACTGCTTACACACTAAATCTTGACATGTCACATGATTTTTGAAACCTCTCACTCAAAGAGCAAAAGCTTACCTCAAATCTCCAAAACCATTAGCCATTTTTCAGCCTTTAACTCAGTTTTCAAATGCATAAAACACTTATTTTCAAAACACTACACACAAAGGAGCGGCTGTGGCTCAGGTAGAGCGAGTTGTCCGTTTATCGGAAGGTCGGCGGTTCAACCCCAAATTGCCCCTGGTGGCTGTTCCACCAGTGTATGAATGTGTGTGAATGTTACTTTCTGTTTGAGCACTTAGACTCAGTGTGTGAATGTAGTGTAGAAGCGCTTTGAGTGGTTGAAAAGACTAGAACGGCGCTATACAAATACGGAGCATTTACAAAAATCTAACAGGACCTGCTTTCCTTTTCCAAACACAAGCAATCAAAATGCTACACTTATTCACCAGGTCACACACCCACTCCTCACATGTGCAAACACTAATTGCTTAACTGATCCCTAACCAATCACTGCTTTAGTATAGGCCTATATTCAGGTCAAAGGTCAGATTACCTGTTTTGAACAATCGATGCCAACATTGGACAGAGAGCAAGGGGAGTAGGAGTTAGAGGTAGGAGACGACAACGAGGACGTTCAAGGAGGAAGAAGAAGAGGACGAGTTGGAAGAGGACGAGGTCAAAGAAGAGAAGGAAGGAGAGCGGTCTCTGATGAGATCGGGGCCACACT